>NW_015552552.1:1173244-1218982 GCF_001515605.1 Sinocyclocheilus anshuiensis
CGCTATCTGTTTGTGAGTCTTATTTAGTGTTGTTTGTCCACTTATAAGCTCCATTATGTCAAAGCTTCAGTCAAAAGAAGCATTTGGGGGAGCAGGCAGCGTTCAGGCTGTGTGTTCCTCCCTGCCCATGCTAGATTTCGGGTGGGGACACACACAGTTTGTGTTGTCTGCTTGGGAGCAAAGCACGCAGAGTCTGCTCTCGAGGGAGGCCTTCACTAGCGTTTATCGTGGTGCCGGCCCGCTTTCGCCGAGGCGGAGCTGCGGCTGTGCTCGTGGGTTTCGCATATGGATCTGCTTCCTAATCACCAGATCCGGCTCCCGCTCTCGGGGTTTCGGAAGCCCGCGCTGCGGTCCTTCCCACCGGAGAGAGGGCGCGACACTCCGCCTGTCTTTCTCCGAGGAGATTGATACGGAGGGCGTCAATGAGCTCGCCAGTTGCACAAGCATCAGTTACACAAGCATATTATGCCTAATATTATAATGAGTAGCATTACTGGGGAGTGGAGCTCACGCAGTCAGTTCTCGGGGGACTGGTTCCCTTAGCAGGTCACCTGGCGGTGTGGGAGCCCCTGCCAAGCGTGCCTCATTGGGTCCTGCCCCGAGCAAGCTCTGGTTCTTTCAGTTTAGTCTTCCTTGCAGATGACGCGGGTCTGAGGACCATCGTTTTCAATAGGAGACTTCAGCTATGAGAGTCCAGATGCTATGGCTCAGGACCTCGGAGGGCAGGCCCCTCTGGGGAAGAGCAATCTACACCGCATCACACAGTGCCCGTCTCTCTTCAGTGCCCTCAGGAGATCAGTCTGCCAACCCTGCCGGTGTTCCAGGGCGCAGTGGTCTCCGGCGAGTGTTTCCTACAGAAATCAGCGTTTAATGTGTATAAGGTAAAAATTCAGATTTATATAATGCATACGCAGCACGAACGCACTTCACATATATAAACTGCAAATAGACATCTTAGGAATTTAAATAATGCAATAGTTGCAGAGCTGAAAAATTAATACAATCTAAAAACTACACTACCAATCAAAAGCATATGCGCAATTACTAATACTTTATTAATATTTTTTCCATATTTTAGAATAGTAAAGTACAATCAAAACTACGATCCCATCGCACTCACCTCTCTCTCAGTCTACTACAAGGTCTATCAAAATGTGTTTATAACGTGAAATAAAAATGCTGATTCAATCTTATATTTCAGCTTCTACTGTATAACGTAGCCAACATTACAACTCTGCACACTCTGAGCTTCTCATGACCAATTTCATGAGGTGCATCTTAAGAATCTTTTTGTACAGTATTTAAGGGGTTGCCATCTACACTGTTTTCAATTACTAACCCGTTAAATTGAACAATTTCAAGAAGAAAATCATACATAAGCAAATGTTTGTTTGTCTACAAAACTAATTCCAAACATTTAAGCTTTAGATCAAAGGGTATTTAATATCGATGTAAAGTCAAACGACTTGTGGTGTATGTTTATGACAATTATAAATATTTCGAGACTCACTTTTTGGGGTCAAATGCCTCTGCACCTCCTTTGGAGCCTCCTCCAGGTGTTCTCCATGCCAGTCTCTCAATATACTCATCAGCATCAAACGGTTCCTGTTAAGATCACAAAAATAAAAATGAATAAGAAGCTAAATGTAATTGCCAATGACATGCACAGATAAATAAGCTTTAATAAATTAGGATGACCATCTGGACTGTTTATACAAAGTGGTCTAGCGAATCGGAAGAGTTGGAATTTATCATTTTAAATGATAACTGTACAGATCGCCTGACAACACAAACCAGAACAGCTAGGCAGAGTATTTATGCCACAATGTGGTGTTTAGCTTCTCATTAGTGCTAATCTAACGTTACTGTCTGCATGCAGCAAGTTATGTCAAAACTAAACAATGTAAATACTACAATGTAAATAACGCACATATATGAGCTATGAAAACAGCTTGAGCTGTAGCGCAGACCGTGACAGCCTTCGTGACATCTTTAGAAAGAAAAATAGCCTTACCTCGAATAACTGAGCTGTCGTAACGTTAGCCATATTTCTCAGCGTCAGAAAGCAAAAGGTAAGTCCGCAAATACTCCCTAAAACGGCGTAGTTTCGAGACTATATTTTGCTCCTTGTTGTTTATGTCTATTCTGAAAACAATTGCTTCCTGCATCTAGCTGCCATGACCGGGCCGGAAATAGAAAGAAATGATACGGGGTGAGGATAAGAGGGTTATGCGTTTAAGAGCAGGTCTGAGATCAGTTTTGATATTCTACTACAATGTAGTTAAAAAACAGCACAGTTTTTACGGCTGATCCTACGTCAGCTCCGTCGCAGCGACCCGACCACGCCCCAAAATGTCACGTGATCGTCGGCATACAGGAAGAATAAGCCAAAAACATGGGAATAACATGACAGAGGCGAGTTCCTTTATTTTGCTTTCATTTCTTTAAACATGTTATGTTAAGATCTTAAGTTTATATCGGTCACACACTATCGAACTGTGAAAAAAATAAATGAATGAATAAAAATCTTTCGTCGTACCGAGTGAGCTAATAAGTGCATACTTCACTAACAAATGTTTGGCATGTTAGACTAGTCCCGCTCATCCATAGGGACAGAAACAACAGCATGAGTATACGAGCATTATGGGTTGTCTCACACGAGAAGGGTGAATCTGGAAAAGTGCGGTTTTCCAGGTAAGGACATTTTCTGTGAAGGAATGTTAGCCTATTGCATACTGTGAAGTATGTACTGCATACTCTATTTAAAGTAGCCTTTTAGAATAGCATACTAACATACTGCTATTACCTTTTCTGCATCTGTACTGTATATGTGACCCTGGACCACAAAACCAGTCATGAGAGTACATTTTTTGAGATTTAAAAAAAATAAAAATTAAAAAATTCTGGAGGATGAATAAATAAACTTTCCATTGATGTATGGTTTGTTAGGATAGGACAATATTTGGCCGATATACAACTATTTTTTAAGCTCGTCAACGAACATTTTTCATCATAGTCTTCGTTAACGAAATTAACACTACTGTGGCACATGCTTATTATAAACAGAATATTATCGTGCATTGTTTTGTTTACAAATATATTTATCGTTATAGTTATCATTATAGTTATTGTTCTTGGTGTGATTACTGGCATACCAATATTGGCATACAAATGACCCTTCAGCAGTAATTTTTGCACTGATATAATATTGGTTAAAATGGTATTAGAGATGTAATTATTTGTGAATGGCGCTGAGCTTAGCATTTTTCCTGAGACAGTTTTGCACGCTACTTTCCTGTCGCATGCACACACTCTTAAGCGGCCAAGACCGCAGGTGTGGGTATTGGGACAGGCCTATTATTACACTGTGGGTGGAGCCCACTGAAAGTCAAGTTGAACACATTACATCGTGGGATACAGTACGTAGTAAGTAGTCTGGGTTTTCCATGAAAACAGAAAATACAAACTGTGCACAGCATTTGATTGGAATGCTTTTCCCAGCATAGTAAATTTGTTATTTTTCTTTTGTTATGTGTTTTAACTCAGGCGATTCCCAACAGTTGAGCTCCGTACCAAATCCTTGGCTGGAACTCAGTATGTGGCCATTCCGGAGGACTGCGTCATACCCAAACTTCTGCTTACAGAGCTGGGCCTGGTGGATGCAGACAAACCTTACGTAGAAGTACGGGACGACTGCGCCCGTCAGCACCGCTCACCGGCTGTGGAGCTCCGTTTGGACGGCCCGGGTGGGAGAACCCTCTGGCCCTTGCTCACGGTCACTCAGGGAGCGTTAATCCTAGCCTGCCTTCCTCTAGTGGAAGCACCTCCTGAGCCTCGGCCACCTCTCCCCAGCCTGGCCTCAGTCTCTCAGGGCTTAGCTCTTTTGTCAGGCCTGCAGGATTTCCTTTGTGGCCCTGGAGGTAAACCAGAGCCTGATGTGCTGGCCTCCCATTTGGCTGCTCTTCCCTCTGTGCTCCTGCAGGTTTGCCCTTTGGGGAGGCCACTGGACACCCCTCTTCCTGCTGGATCGGTGCCTGCTGCTGTGGCTCCAAGCCCAGGGGGGGGCTCAAAAGCAGCCAGCCTGGAAGGCAGGGGTCCATCGAGGCAGGGCGGTAGTAAGTGTGGCCCTTACCGAGAAGGTGAGGTCCATGCAGTAGGGCAAGAGCAGTCAACAAGATATCTGGGATGTGTACGGCATGGTCATGTGCAAAGTTAGTCCCCACTGAACATATAGTTTGATTAGTGTTATATTTATATATAAACTTGTGTCACATTTATGACTTCATGTTTTTCAGTGTGAGGTTGAAGGTGTTCTGCCCAATGTGACCATCACCCTCACACTCCCACACAACGGTTCGCCCCTGCAGGACATTCTTGTCCATCCCTGTGTGACGTCTCTGGATGCAAGCATTCTTACCGCCTGCGGTGTGGACGAGAATGACGGTTCCGCCTTTTCAGGGCCATACAAGTTCCCTTTTTCACCACCTCTGGAGCTTTTCAGACTCTGTAGCTACACCTCACAGGTAAAGCTTATTCTGGCAATAGTTTGTCTTATGTTTTGTCTAGAGATGCACTGATCGACCAGCCAGGGACCGGAATTAGCTGTTTTTCCGCATGACGGATTTCAGCCTGCCGGTTCCGAGCCGGTCTGTTTTGACATCACACCTACGGCGACTGATAATGAATTTATGTTGTGCCAGATGAGGCTTGCGGAGCCAGAGTGAGTGTGTGAGACTCGTGCAGAAAACAAAACAAATGAGCGCAACAGCACTCACAGAAATTTATAGATGCATACTGCGGTAGTAAAAAAAAGTAATTTATAATATATGATTTAGGTACGCAACATTGCACGACCAAAATGTTTCAACACGAATGCAATGTGATTTTATACAATAGTAGTTCAATAAACAAATTTAAATTTAAGTGACTTACATTTTAGACACAATATTGACTGAACTGATGAAAATAGTTCCAATCAAAGCCACAGCAGAACTGTTTTGTGTCTCTGAGCAACACAGCGGTGTTTCTTTACTGAATGAATCCACGTTTTTAAACGAATCAAGTGAGTCAATGATTCAGTATCCCATTCATAAAGACAGTAGTCACTTGCCTCGTTTCCGAATGAATCAGCCGTTTGAACGAATCTGTTGAATAAAGGATTAAATGACTCACTCATTCAAACAGTAATTTGCTGCCACCTACTGGTTTGGTTTTATATTTAAAACTATCGTTGCGTTTTTCCCAACATTTCTTTGTATGTTTAAAAAATATTTAAAACATTAATCTTATAAAATTCTTTATGCATTCGAAATTTTGCAGTGTAAATGCATTTATGGTACCTCAGCTTCATCAAACTGTTAAACATTCGTCTGTGTAAATACATCTAATGCCACTTCAGATGCAGCTTCTGCGTTTCCTACGGTGGAAAGATGGAGTTTTTTGATACTGATTTTGTTTGAATGGTAACAGCTCTACAGTTTCTTATTGTTCTAACTAAATTAATTGAAACAATGTAAGAATTTGATGTGAAAGATGACACATTTAATAAGGTATTTAATAAAAAATGACAATTTAAGAAGCATAGTGGAAAATGACATCTGTTTTGTTATATAGCCTACAGCAACTCCTTCTCAGTTAATTGTTATTTCTACCTCTTTTCTAGTCATAGCACTTTATTTTGAGAGTTGTTTAAGTGAGAGAACATCTGTAACTTTGTCCAGATTAGAGGAATTGTAATGTTTAATAATTTTTTATTATGTAAATGATTATTTTTTTTGCATTAAAAAAGTATAGATTTTTGTTTGTATATGCTTTCAATTATAGTTTTTAGAAAGAAAATCAGAATCGGCAAAAATCGGTATCGGCAGGTCACACTTGCAAAAAAAAACAATCGTAAATCATAATTGGCCAAGAAAATTGCAATTGGTGCATCTCTAGTTTTGTCTCAAAAATGTACCATTCAAAAGTTTGGGTCAGTAAGATTTTTTAAAAATGCTTTTGAAAGAAGTCTCTTATTTGATCAAAAATACAACAAAAACAGAAATATTATTATAATAGCAAATAGCTGTTTTCTATTTGAATATTTTTTTTAAATGTAATTTATTCCTGTGATGGCAAAAGCGAAATTTTCAGCATCATTACTCCACTCTTCAGTTTCACATGA
Organism: Sinocyclocheilus anshuiensis; assembly: GCF_001515605.1. Taxonomy (NCBI): domain Eukaryota; kingdom Metazoa; phylum Chordata; class Actinopteri; order Cypriniformes; family Cyprinidae; genus Sinocyclocheilus; species Sinocyclocheilus anshuiensis. Next base: position 1,179,408 of record NW_015552552.1, read on the forward strand.
TCCTTCAGAAATCATTCTAATATGCTGATTTGGTGCTTAAGAAACCTTTTTTTTTTTAATCATCACCATTGATTTTTATTTTAATTTTTTTGCATTTCTCTGATGAAAGGAAGGTTCAAAAGAGCAGCATTTGTTTGATTATACATGACTTGACTATGACTTCTAATCAATTTAATGCATCCTTGCTGTATAAAAGTATTCATTTCAAAACAAAATTTCAATATTAAAACAATATTTCAAAAACAAAAAACTGACACCAAACACCTGAACAACAGTGTATGTAATTTACTTTAATTCTCTCTCATTATGGTACACACACACACTAAAGCTGTAGTATCTTTAACTGACTTGATCTTATAACTTTTTTTTGAGGTACCTGTGCCACCAATTCTTGGCTCCTACCAGCTGAAGGCAGAGGAGAATCATCTGAAGGTTAATGTTGTCTTGAAGCTCCATGAAAGTGTCAAAAACAGCTTTGAGTACTGTGAGGCACACATTCCATTTTTCAACCAGTAAGTTACACAGATTTGTAGTAAAGAGCTTAATTCTGTATTGCAAATGTGCTGGATAGGGTGCAGGCATTTACACTGTCAGATATGCATAATGGCTCTTTATGTAGTGGTCTGTCTTTAGCTGGTTCTGTATTGTTGTGCTTATAAATAATACACTGGGTGTTGTAGTGTCCTTGTACGTGCCTCTTCTCAGGAATCTAATGGGAAGTGTGGAGGTCAAAGTGAGCTCAGGACAGCTTGAAGTGTCTAAAGAGAAGAACCTACTGGTTTGGGTCCTTGGTATGTCTGTTTATGATATTTCATTTTATTATTATTATTTATAAATCTATTACTGACATTTGTCTTTTTACCTCCTCAGGTCAGAAGTTTCCAAAGTCCCGTGAAGCAACACTGGAGGGGACTGTTCATTTTTCAGGGACTGTTGCTGGACCAACAGACCCTCTGTGCACAGGATTCACTGCATATATAAAAGTGAGGGGGAATTCAGCATCAACTGATTTGTTGTTTATATAAAACGACATTAAGACATTTGTCACTGTATTCTTTCTAGCTTTATTTCCGTGTGCCAGATTTGACTCTGTCTGGTTGCTGTGTGGACCAACACTCCAACACAGGTTTACTCATCTGCCAAACCGCGCATTGTCACAAGTGAGTGTTTCACTGACAGTCTTGTTATTGGTAACCAAAACTAAAACTATTAAAATTAGTTTTGTTAATTGAAATAAAATAAACTATAAATATTAGATGAAAAACTTAAATAGAAAAATGTTGCTTTGGCAACTAACTGAAATAAAATAAGCTTAAATTGAAGAACTAACATGACTAAAACTAAAACTGAAATAAAAAAAAATGCCAAATAAAAATATATTAGTGCTGTCAAACGATTAATCGCGATTAATCACATCAAAATAAAAGTGTTTGTTTACATAATATATGTATGTGTACTGTTTATCTATTATGTATATATAAATACACACACATACATATCGTATATATTTTGAAAATATTTATATGTATATACATTTATATTATATTATATATAAATACATTTAATATTTAAACATAATTTTCTTAAATATATACATGCATGTTTTTGTATTTATATATACATAATAAATATACACAGTACACACTCATATATTATGTAAACAAAAACGTTTATTTAGGATGTGATTAATCGCGATTAATCGTTTGACAGCACTAAAATATCTATAAAAAGCTAATACAAAATATTAATAAATACTTTAATAGTATATATAAAAATCTAAAATAACACAGATGATTGCATGTTGAAATAAGTACACAAAGGCTTATTGACATGAAAAAAAAATTAATGTTGAGTATATCAACAATGAAAATTAACCTATATACCTTTTTTTTCCTCTAGCACAAGAGCTGGTCTCCTCAGAATATTACATTTGGAACTCCACAGGTGACGCCCCGGTGTCCTCTGGACTCATGATGCTGTGACTGCCTTAATAAATCATTGTAGATATTAAACAAGGAATGATATTCTGTATGGAAATGCTGCTGTCATACAGTGTTAACTTACATTTACAGTCTGACTTTCGTATATCGGTGTGTTTTTTGTCAAAATATGAAATCCCAGAATGTGTCTTGAATGCATACGACTCCTTTATTTAGCTGAAAATGGGCTGATATATAATGAATGACTGGTCAGAGAACCTGATAAACATTTATTATATAATATTATTATTTTCCAGTCAAAAATATATTTAGTGATTAACTAGCTTTTATACAGCATAATAAGAAAAGTTTTTATCTGCACCATTTTTAATCAAATGCTCTTTAATTTTCACTAATAAGAAGTAATGAAGAATTAAAATTCAATTAACAGTTCTTTCATTTTGCTTCAGACTGGGTCCCCAGTGTTTACTGGTGTTCAGGCTTTGGTTTTCCCTATTAGCTGTTCAGCTGGTTTATATAGAGCCTCCTTGAGCTCACTCACAAGAGGACTTTGGCCCTGTGCTTGTTTGATGAGGCTGAAAAGAGTGTATTTTGATGGGAGAGAAGGAGAGAAGGCAATTGTTGAGGAGAAATTCCAGACTGGTATCCAAAGAGGTTCTTAATTAGTTTCCAAAGTGACCCATAGAGGTCCCACTTAAGCTTGTCTCGGTCTCTCTCCTGTCCAACAAAAACAGTTCATGGAGACTTAAAAATACCAGTCATCCAACTTGCAACTAAAGGACCCTTTAATTCTGGTCTTTTATTGTTACAATAGGAAATCAATTATGCAGCCTATGATGTTATAGAATGTATCTGCTTAACTAAATGTTATAAACCTAACCAGGTGCATAAATCGTGTCACCTTATACATTGCGTGGTTCTGGGCAGAAAGCCATTTCTGCATAGGTATAAATAGCAGCTGAGTTGCATTTGGCTGTCAATTACGGCTGAGAATTCCCATAGAGCAAGATGATGATGATGGTTCAGCTGGAGCCACATAAGAGCTCTCCACTGAAGCAAACCATTGTCTGAGAGATTAATTGTCTGCCACGTCTACTGATTGCCTTGCTGCGTCTCTGTAAGAACAAGGCAGGGCTGCATTCTCACAAGGATTTCCTCCTTAGAACACTGAGCGTGGTCAATCTTATGGCTGAAGCAAGTCTCCAATAAGGTCCTCTTCATTTGCTCTGTGTGTCTGTATTCAAAGAGCTTCTCAGAGAATTCCACACTTCCTCTTAGTCTGACTGGCTCCTGACCTGGAGTCAATCAGGCCATTCCCCGTCATACAGTAATTCTAAAGGAATGTGTTCAGGATTCTTATTGGAATTTCTACAATAATTAGGAATCATAATTTGAAAAAAAAGATGGTTGATTATTTTATTTAAATCTTGCGTCCTATTAGATATTATGTGGTCTTTATTGTATTGAAAAAATGTCTTCCAACACAGTTGAAGAAATAGCTATAATATTTTTATTTTAATAATTAAATTACAAAATTTTGATTTAAATATATAGTTGAGAGATTGAGAACATTGTGATCTAATAGATTTTTTTTGTCATGTTGGAATTAGGGTTATTAGGGTTAACTAAAACTAAGACCAAAAAAAAAAAAAAAAAGAATAAAATAAATGTAAACAGAAACAAAACTAAAACTAAAATATTAAAAACTTCAACACTATTCATTGATTTATAGTTTAACTTGATTTGTTAAAGAAACACTCCACTATTTTTGGAAATAGGCTCATTTTCCAACTCCCCTAGAGTTAAACAGTTGAGTTTTACCGTTTTCTAATCCATTCAGCCGATCTCCGGGTCTGGCGGTAGCACTTTTAGCTGTAGCTTAGCATAGATAATTGAATCTGATTAGACCGTTAGCATCTCGCTCAAAAATGACCAAAGAGTTTCTATATTTTTCCAATTTAAAACTTGACTCTTCTGTAGTTACATCGTAAGACCGAAGGAAAATGAAAAGTTGCGATTTTATAGGCCGATATGGCTAGGAACTATACTCTCATTCCGGCGTAATAATCAAGGAACTTTGCTGCCGTACCATGGGTGCAGCAGGCGCAATGAAATTAAAATATATTATTATTAAAAATATCGAAACTCTTTGGTCATTTTTGAGCGAGATGCTAACGGTCTAATCAGATTCAATGATCTATGCTAAGCTAAGCTAAAAGTGCTACCGCCAGACCCGGAGATCGGCTGAATGGATTCGAAAACGGTAAAACTCAACTGTTTAACTCTAGGGGAGTTGGAAAATGAGCCTATTTTCAAAAATAGTGGAGTGTTCCTTTAAATAAATAAACAAACAAATAAGCAAACTACATGGACACATTAAAAAAAACTAACCGCTAAAAACAATGAAAACTTACAACAGTTACTTTACTAAAAAAAAAAAAAATACTCAAACCTAGTCAAATATAATATCTCAATTATACTAAACTAATAACATTTATATCTGAAAATATTGGCTGCCATTCAAATATTTTTCTTCTTCTTCTTGAGGATTTTTGAACAGGATCATTAAAAAAGAAAACAGGTAGCCTAAATGTTTACAATTTAATAGAACATTCTCAAAGTTCATTTTACCTACCTTTATCTACTGAATTGGTCTACTGAACAGACAGCACTACTACTTCAACATGCTAGTTATTAAAGAGTATTATTTCACAAAGACAATTTTTCTGTAGCGTATAAAGTATTTTTAAAGAGAGCACACTCCAAACACACACTCTACATCAATGAACACCCACGATGTGCCCTGGGGCAAAGTCCCGCATCATCTGATGTATAGGTCCATCTAGTGGCTCTTCTTAGAAATAGATTTAATACATCCCAACTCCCAACTTTCTTTCTTTCTTTGAAATGTAAATGTTGGCCTACTATAATGGCGGTTTCCTGGAATTTTATAGCTTTTTAAAATGGCATTTTAGAAGCTTTAGAATGAAGGTCTTTGGTGTAGCCTTCAGAGAATTCCACGTTTTGTTTTACAACATAAATTATAGCCTACATACAACTTAAATATGACATACTCGTACCTCAAAATATATAAGCCGCTGCTTTAAACGTACAGTAGCTAAGTGACTAACAAATTGCTAGCTTGGTCGTGTGCTGTCAACATGCAGCGTCCATGAGTTCGTTGAGTGTCATTTTTGTGAACTAAAACTGTTTTAGTTTTAAAATCGTTTTCGTGCATTGAAGTAAAGGCTGAAATAAAATAACATTTTATGACATGAAAAAATTAGAATTTTAGGAAAATTAGAAATGGCAACAAACTGAAATAAATAAGTTTACATCTCAAGAAATACTAAAATGGCAAAACTAAAGCTAAAGATAAATATTAAAATAATCATAATAATAAAATGACAAAAGCACATGAAAATAACTAAAACGTAAGAAACTTTGAATATAACAAATGTATCATTTATTAACGCTTTAAACAAACAAGCTATCAATAAATGAATGAATGAATTTATAAATAAATAAATGAATAAATCAAACAAACAAAATAAATAAATAAATAGGCTAAATAGATAAAAAGTGCGCCTTTAATTTGTGTGAAAAGTGATTCAGGAAGTATAACCGATGACTATCAGTGGACGTCGGGCGAATACCAAACGGAAGTGAGCATCCCTATGCCCTGTGTTCTTTTAAGGGTGTAGGGCATTACTGTCTCGGCGAAGGGAATGACTGACCAAACGTTACCTTGACATGCTGCGCGTGCGTGCAGCATTCAGCACTCCATCAGTTGTTGCAAATAAATATTTCTTCTCATTATTATTATTATTTTATTTAAATATTGTCTCACTGTGTCTTATTTACTATTAAACTTTTTCAAACTAAACGTGTCTTACTGACAAAAAATATTTTGTATCACATTAAAATAAAGACAAATGTAATCGTTGTATGTGAAGTCGAAATCAACCCCAACTTTGCCTTAAAATGCATCGCAGGAGCGCCTAACTGAAGATCACATGATCACAAACGGAAATCACTTCCGTGAAGTGACCATGGCATGTTCCCTGAATCCCTTCGCTAACGGACTTCTGGAAGGGCCCTTCGTGAAGGGATTCAGTTGCTCACTTTCGTTTGGAACGTCCCTACACATGGCGTCCCCTTCCCGAAGTGCCCAAGGGCGCAAAAAAGCCGTTTGGAATTTGCCCAATATATTAAAAACTCAATTCCCCAGCATCCTTTACTGCAACGCGCCGACATAGTGTCGTAAATCATCCGCCCTGCTTTACGGCAGATAATAGGCCAGTGTGGAGTGAATTGAGTAATGGCAGGAACAGACACGAGATAGTCCACGAACTTTACGTTATTTTTACATTTATCAGGTACCAGCAGCCGGACGCACGTCTGTGTTCGTCGTCGTTCGCTGTGAGAGACTGATTCCGACCCGTTTTTCTGTCATCATAGTAACTGTATGCAGTGGAATGGCTGAAGTGCCGCCTGGGCCTAACACACTGCCTTCATCCCCGAGCGAGATCACACCACTGCCCGTGGACGGGTGCACCTTACTGGGCACCGATGAGGGACGGGACATCATCAGCCCCGGCCCGGGACACCAGCACGCTAGCAACCACAAGGCGATAGTCAAATCCAACCAGAACAACGTGCATCCTAATGCATCAGCCGCCCAGTTCCACACAGCCCAGCTGAACGGGGTCCAGTGCAACCACACTCGCCTCCAGAACCACGTCCAACAACACCGGCCGTCCGACAATCAAAACGCCGCTTCCGATCACCACTTGGACGGCATCTGCGAGACGCAGAGCGATCACACGGAAAACAACAATTTCACGAGAAATAAACGATGCAGTGATATATCGCAGAGCCAGTCGCCGCCGAACAACGGGATAAACTGCACTGATAGCATGGCGATAACGGAGAGCAGTTCGTGTCGACTGGAGAACAATGTAAGTAGCAGGACTGGTTCGGGGGATCAGGCTCGAGTGGCTGCGGCAGCGCTGATGGACGGGGCTGAGTCAGGCCCAGGCCCGCAGCGCGCTGGAGTAGATCAGGCGGCGGCTGACAGCGCTCCGGTGGCGGGGATGTCGAGACTAGCGCTGGAGGAGCACGACGACTCCATCCGATACGTGAGATACGAGTCTGAGCTCCAGATGCCCGATATCATCCGACTCATAACTAAAGACTTATCTGAGCCCTACTCCATTTACACCTATAGGTACTTTATTCACAGCTGGCCTCAGCTCTGCTTTCTGGTATGTATCCGTGAAGGGATTCAGTTGCTCACTTTCGTTTGGAACGTCCCTACACATGGCGTCCCCTTCCCGAAGTGCCCAAGGGCGCAAAAAAGCCGTTTGGAATTTGCCCAATATATTAAAAACTCAATTCCCCAGCATCCTTTACTGCAACGCGCCGACATAGTGTCGTAAATCATCCGCCCTGCTTTACGGCAGATAATAGGCCAGTGTGGAGTGAATTGAGTAATGGCAGGAACAGACACGAGATAGTCCACGAACTTTACGTTATTTTTACATTTATCAGGTACCAGCAGCCGGACGCACGTCTGTGTTCGTCGTCGTTCGCTGTGAGAGACTGATTCCGACCCGTTTTTCTGTCATCATAGTAACTGTATGCAGTGGAATGGCTGAAGTGCCGCCTGGGCCTAACACACTGCCTTCATCCCCGAGCGAGATCACACCACTGCCCGTGGACGGGTGCACCTTACTGGGCACCGATGAGGGACGGGACATCATCAGCCCCGGCCCGGGACACCAGCACGCTAGCAACCACAAGGCGATAGTCAAATCCAACCAGAACAACGTGCATCCTAATGCATCAGCCGCCCAGTTCCACACAGCCCAGCTGAACGGGGTCCAGTGCAACCACACTCACGTCCAACAACACCGGCCGTCCGACAATCAAAACGCCGCTTCCGATCACCACTTGGACGGCATCTGCGAGACGCAGAGCGATCACACGGAAAACAACAATTTCACGAGAAATAAACGATGCAGTGATATATCGCAGAGCCAGTCGCCGCCGAACAACGGGATAAACTGCACTGATAGCATGGCGATAACGGAGAGCAGTTCGTGTCGACTGGAGAACAATGTAAGTAGCAGGACTGGTTCGGGGGATCAGGCTCGAGTGGCTGCGGCAGCGCTGATGGACGGGGCTGAGTCAGGCCCAGGCCCGCAGCGCGCTGGAGTAGATCAGGCGGCGGCTGACAGCGCTCCGGTGGCGGGGATGTCGAGACTAGCGCTGGAGGAGCACGACGACTCCATCCGATACGTGAGATACGAGTCTGAGCTCCAGATGCCCGATATCATCCGACTCATAACTAAAGACTTATCTGAGCCCTACTCCATATACACCTATAGGTACTTTATTCACAACTGGCCTCAGCTCTGCTTTCTGGTATGTATCATGTCATTCGGTTATTCTTGATGGTGTTGAAGAGAGCAGTATCAAAGCCTTCACATATAACAAAATAGCTAACATTCATGTGTAAAACATGTATAAAATATTGCTGATTGATTCGCATTCTCGTATATCCTGTGCGTCCGAGAATAGTACGGTATTACCATTGTTTTTTGGACACATGCCATGTTACTTTGACTAAAATAAACATGTTACTATAGTAAGTGTTCCCAAAAAAAGAAGTCAAAATGTTTTTTTTACCATGGTATGTCTCAGAAACATGACCATTATATATAATCATGTCCAAGAACATTACACTGTTTATTTTTTACTTTGGGAGTGTATTTTTAAATGTTTGTCAATCCCCCCCCTCCAGCATAATCGCTGTTATAATCAAAATGATAATATGGCCATGGTACAGTGATGTAATATCATGGTCTAGCGATGCATACAATTTTACTGATTACTTAACATCTTGGTATATTTAAATTATATTCCAATGTACCTCAAAGAATATCATGATATTACCATGGTATGTGTCCAAAACATGGCATGACCATGTTACCGTAACTAATAAACAGTCATGGTAACTGTATTAATATACATTTTGTTGGCATTCTGTGGCTCAAAAACATGACATGAATAAATAACCGTCAAAAAAAAAACAAAAAACATTATACTGTTTGTTCATTGTATTTGATATGTATTTTTAAATGTTTCTCCATTCTTTTTTTCAAATGTCATATTGTTTAAAATGATGGATTTAGTCCATGTTAAATGTAACCACATCATTAGACACTTTCAAATATTTACTAGGATTCTACTGTAGTAACACTAAATATTATTTTATTGTATCTCTTGCAAAAATGTGTCATATTAAATCTGTTGGGGGTGAGGAAGTATACTTTCGTAACAGATGAACAGATGACTACCAACAAGTGTCATGGTACTCCTGTGTTGTTGTTTTAAGTGTACCATGCATTTTGGACCAATACTGTGGTAGGTTAAACATTCAGTACTATAGTATTTCTGCAGTGCTTATTTTTGTGAGATTCATTTTTTTATTACATTGACAGAAGCCATTGTAGTTTAACAAAAACCATAGTTTGTTTCACAGAAACCATAGTTACATAAATCTAACCATGGTAATGAGGAGCAGGCCATATCATGGTTTTACCTGTGGTTACTATGGCCTTATTTAAAAAATACCACAGTTAAACTGTGGTGACTATGCCAGAACTATGATACATTCAGGGGCGTTTAAGAGTATTTATAAATGTATGAACACAACAAGTTCAGGGTTGTGTAATTATCACAAATTGAGCCTAATAATAGAGATATTTGTGATTGTTTTGCTCATAGTTCACAGCCCACAAGAGTAATTGCAGTGTCTTGATGACTGTCTTTCTGTGATGTGTCACAGGCGATGGTTGAGAAGGACTGTGTCGGTGCCATTGTGTGTAAGCTAGACATGCATAAGAAGATGTTCCGTCGCGGATACATCGCCATGCTCGCTGTGGACTCCAAATTTCGCAGGAAAGGCATCGGTAAGAGCCGTGCTAACATTGTAGCCCTCATCTCAGAATGGCAACAGAAACGGATCTTTTTATAGGACACACATCTGCTTCAGTGTCAGCTCATGGATACATTTAGTGTCTTTGAACTGCTATGAATCAAGGGTTTGCCATTCTGTGTCGAAGGAGCCTGATCATTCCATGTGTTTTTTTCCCATTCATATTGTATTATTTACCATGTTCAACAGGTATTTATAATACTTGGAATGTGTTATGAATTATTGTACTTATTCTTTGTTAGGCACCAACCTTGTGAAAAAGGCCATTTATGCTATGGTGGAGGGAGATTGTGATGAGGTAAGAGAATCATCTTGTCAAGATTTCACACTATGGGTGTGTTTGGAATGGAACTACTACATACTTCATACTACACGGTAGACTTAGAAGCATGGATTTTCCCAGGCGAGAATGAAAATGCTTTTTTTCTAAATTCTTGCTGAAATTGTTAATAGTATTTTAATATTTAAAAAAATTACTGTAATTTTAAAATAATAAATGAAATATTTATAATATAGTGCTGTCAAATCTATTAATTGCATCCAAAATAAAAGTTTGTGTTTACATAATATATGTGTGTATTGTGTATGTTTATTTTGTATATAAATACACACACATAGCATATATTTAGAAAATATTTACATGTATATATTTATATTCATATAATTTATCTTATATAAATTTAATGTATAAACGTAACATTTTTCTTAAATATATACATGCATATGTGTATTTTATAGATACATAATAAATATACACAGTACACACACATTAAGTAAACAAACTTTTTTTGGATGAGATTAATCGCACGATAAACCTTTTGACAGAACTAATAAAAACAAATAATTATTTGCTGTATATATATATATATATATATATATATGTCTATGCATGTATGATTTATATTATACAAAAATATATATTACATATATACATATATTTCTTAAAAATATACATGTATGTGTGTTTATTTATATATACATATAAATATACACAGTACACGCACATATTATGTAAACACAAAACTTTTATTTTGGATGCGATTAATCACAATTAATCGATTTGACAGCACTAATTTATAAGTGTTTTAAACTGCCTTATGTTACATTGTTGTCATGTGGATGTTTTTCACTTATCTCAGAAATAAATGCAATTCATTATTATATATGTTAAATGTGATTATGATGCATTTATAAAAATTTTAAGCAGCACAACTGTTTTCAACATTGATAATAAAAAGGGGTTTGAACACCTGAATCAGCATATTAGAATGATTTCTGAAGGATTATGTGACACTGAAGACTGGAGTAATGATGCTGAAAATTCAGTTTTGCCATCACTGGAATGATTTGCATTTTAAAAACATTCAAAAGCATTAAAAAAACAGTACCAACTGAGAGTATGTGGTAGTGCGTCTTTCCAAATATGCCACAACTTCTGTCTTCCCTCACCTATGTTTTACTTAAGAGTGTACTTCAAAACCTGTACTATGCCCATTATAGGGCCTTTCGCACCGCTTTAGTTCCAGAACTAAATGTACAGTACTAAAGTACTGGGACGATTTTGCGCGAACTATTTATGTCTACATGTTTGTTCTTATCCTTAGGTGGTGCTAGAGACGGAAATCACCAACAAATCAGCCCTGAAACTCTATGAGAACCTGGGCTTTGTCAGGGACAAGAGGCTGTTTAGATATTATTTAAACGGAGTGGACGCACTTCGGCTCAAACTCTGGCTTCGCTAAAATCAAACTACGGGGTCCCTCAACTCTTTCTCCATCCCTTTGGCCTACTCTTCCTCCGCCCCTGTCCTCCGGCTCAGATCACATGACTTCCCATCAATAGAAAGGACACTCGACCTCTGCTGAGCCACAAAGGGCAAACTCTGAGGGAAAATTCAACCAATCATAATAAAGTGTTTTAAGAACTTTTTGTGCGAAAGAAAGAGAGGTTATTGCAAAAAAAAAAAAAAAAAGTCGGGTACTAATATGACACTGACACCGAAAAGGAAAACGTGGTGGCTTCTTAGCTCAGGTGTCAATAGCGTGACTTAAGACCTCTGTGTATTTGTGTCGGGCAGTGGAGAACGAACATGTTGACGGCATCAGCGAAATGTATCATGCCGAAAGCAAACAATGCGCCACACCTCTGTTGTTGTTTTTTTTAATTTTTTTATGAACAATCACAAACCGAAGGATGGAAATGTGTTTAAACCGACTCAACTACTCAAATGTTTGTTTTACCATTTTTTTTCCCTAAAAGAGGGTGCACAGGAGCATTGCAGGTTGCAATTGTCTTGTAGCCTGCTGCTTTTGTGGGGTTTTTTGAGTGTGAGAAAGTGTTTGGGGCCCCTATTGTAATATTGTGTCACCTGAGATGTTCTTTCAAAGTTTAAACTAAGAATACTTGTTCTTCCCTACTTCCTGTAGCTTTATTTGTTTCTTCTTTCTGTTTTACACAAGGGTTTTAACAAACAGAAAGCCTACATTGCAGCACAAGGGCCCTTAAAGTCCAGCACAGTGGATTTCTGGCGGATGGTGTGGGAGCAGAATGTGGGAGTGATTGTTATGATCACAAACATCATGGAGAAAGGAAGGGTGAGCCATTTTAGTGCAGGTTCTACCTAAATTAATTGATGTAATGTCTGACATTTAAAAAAATAGTTCACCCAAAAAATATTTCTCTTATCAGAAACATTTTCATATGGCTTCAGAAGACTTGAAATATAGCCCACAAGTCACATGGACAAGAATATATATGTATATATTTTTTTATTTTCTTTTGGAAATGCAAAATTGTACTGGTTTAGAAGAGGATGAGAATGAGTAAATTATGACATTTTTATTTTGGGGTGACAAGACAATAACAAATTTGGGTTCATTCAGCCTGAACACAACAATGTTTATCCATTTCTCAGAGGAAGTGTGACCAGTACTGGCCTCTGGAGAACCAGGAAGACTATGGATGTTTTTTGGTTACTGTTAAGAGCACAAAAGTCCTCGCGCACTACACCCAGAGAACCTTCACCATCAGAAATACCAGCATAAAGAAGGTATCAAGTAGGCATACACAATATATTGGAACAATAGTAGTTAAGGGCTGATATTAGAGTTTTTTTTTTTTTTTTTGGGGTTTTTTTTTTTTTTTGTTGTGTGTGTGCGTATGGGGGTCTGTGGTTTATTTTATGTGTTTAATTTTATGTTTTGGAAAACACTGATTAGAGCTTTGTCCACTTTAGAAGTTTGATCTATGACAAACTAACATACACAGATTCAGAAACACTTTAACCTGAATGCTGCGAAGCAGTGCAGATGGCACCTCTGCTCTTTTAAGTTGGTCTTATTAGCTCACACTATGCCATATTGGTTTATGTGACTTGTGATTCTGACACAAATGTCGTTATCTCGATGCTTCTTCATGAGTGTTTTGTACAATTAAATTGAAATGAAAATTAGTTACTAAATGGGCCTAAAAGAAGAGTATTCCCTGTTTTTTGAGGACTTCATCATCATAGATTCTCCCTTTCCATGTCTGAGACAATGTTTGGATATACAGATGTGCTGACCTAGACAAATGAACCTCAAACGTACGCACTTCTCATTTTTGCACTGATTAGATGGGGTGTAATTCCTTTGTCCGCCACTGCGTTAGTGGACCAGTAGGGGGCAGAATACAGATCTCACCTGCTCAGTTGCTCCAATGGACTCATGCAAATAGTTGCTTTAAAGTCATGAAACAGATTGATTTATATGCAAGATGACATTGTTTAGAGGTGTTTTAAAATTAAACAGGAAGTTTCCGGAGGTTAGCGATTTTATGGGTTTGTGTTTAACAGTAGTGTGCTGTGGCAGGTTGTACCATCACCACGTTGTATGTAAGTATTTCTGTGTCATTGTCAATAGACCCCCATTTTGCTTTGCTGCTGGCTCATGAGTTGTTCTTGGAAGAAAACCTTTTTGTTTTTTCAAGTTTGGAGTGGGAAACAAGTTTTTTTGATTTGCTAAATGTACATATGGAAGTTTGATTTGTCGTTTTTGATTGTCATTGGAAAAGTTCCCCATAGAGCTGCTGCTCTCAGTTGTTGAGAATATGGATGGGTTGCTTTATGAATTTGCGCTTAAAATAGATATTTACTGATGGATTTATGGGAAGAGGAATTTATGCTGCATCTTTTTTTTTTTTGTGCTTTCGGTTTAGTTGCGTTTTTTAGGCCCAAATTGTAGTACATCTCCCAGAAATGTAATGTCCCATCAATCCCCTTTGACGCATCAGACCGTGTGCTGTCTGTCAGTAAGGCTCAGGTGTTTGGTTTGTGCTCAACACTTGTCAGGGGCTCCTTTCAAGGTCCCAGTGGTTATTAACAGCCAACTTGTCTTTGTAAGGACTTTATTCCTTTTGATCTGTGGACAGTCGATGTTAAAATGGAAATTTGAGAGCCTTCGAGTAGTTTTCATCTAAACAGACCATCAAAGTCAGTCTTTAGATTGCAGATGTAAATTTAGTCTGAAATCAAGGGATAGTTTAGATTCACATCATTTACTCACCCTCATATTGTTCCAAACCTGTGCGTTTTTGTTTTCTGTAGAAGATATTTTGATAAATCAGGTTTTTTCGTCCATAGAGTTGAGAGTCGCTTGGGTTCAAAACAACATTGGATCCCACTGACTTTTATTGTATGGACAAAAGCAGTTGAAACGTCCTTCAAGATATGTTCTTTAATGTTCTGCTGAAAGAAGAAAGGTTCAGAACTACATTAGTTATGGCCGTTTTCTTTTTTGAACTATCCTGTTAATGGATTAGTTCACTTCTGAATTAAAATTTCCTCCTAATTTTCTCACCCCCATGTCATCCAAGATGTTCATGTCTTTCTTTCTTCAGTCGAAAAAGCAGTTGAAACGTCCTTCAAGATATGTTCTTTAATGTTCTGCTGAAAGAAGAAAGGTTCAGAACTACATTAGTTATGGCCGTTTTCTTTTTTGAACTATCCTGTTAATGGATTAGTTCACTTCTGAATTAAAATTTCCTCCTAATTTTCTCACCCCCATGTCATCCAAGATGTTCATGTCTTTCTCTCTTCAGTCGAAAGGAAATTAAGGTTTTTGAGGAAAACATTCCAGGGTTTTTCTCTATATAGTGGACTTCAGTGGGGTTCACTGGGTGGAAGGTCCAAATTGCAGCTTCAAAGTGTTCTACACGATCCCAGACGAGGAAGCAGGGTCTTATCTAGCGAAACGATCTGTCATTTTCTAAAAAAAATTACAATTTATTTACTTTTTAACCTCAAACGCTCATCTTGTCTAATTCTGTGTGAACTCTGTACATTCCGGTTCATGACAGCTAGGGTATATCGGAAAACTCCCATCTCATTTTCTCCTCCAACTTCAAAATCATTAAAAATCATCCTACATCGCTGTTTTACCGTTTTTTTGTAAAGGGCGTTTGACCTTCTTTGCACGTTCACTTTGTAAACACTGGGTCGGTACTTCTGCAGCGATGTAGGACGATTTTGAAGTTGGAGGAGAAAATGAGATGGGAATTTTTCGACCTACCCTAACTGTTTTGAATGGGACTGCACAGAGTACGCATGCGCATTGCAGAGCTACACAAGACAAACGTTTGAGGTTAAAAAGTATATAATTTTTATTATTTTTTTAGAAAATGAACGATCGTTTCGCTAGATAAGACCCTTCTTCCTCGTCTGGGATCGTGTAGAACACTTTGAAGCTGCAATTTGGACCTTCACCCAGTGAACCCCACTGAAGTCCACTATATAGAGAAAAACCCTGGAATGTTTTCCTCAAAAACCTTAATTTCTTTTTTCATCTTGGATGACATGGGGGTGAGAAATTTTTATTCAGATGTGAACTAATCCTTTAAAGCAGCACTATGTAACGTTTTCTGTGTTCAAAATTTGTAACAGATAAGACCCTTCTTCCTCGTCTGGGATCGTGTAGAACACTTTGAAGCTGCAATTTGGACCTTCACCCAGTGAACCCCACTGAAGTCCACTATATAGAGAAAAACCCTGGAATGTTTTCCTCAAAAACCTTAATTTCTTTTCGACTGAAGAAAGAAAGACATGAACATCTTGGATGACATGGGGGTGAGGAAATTTTAATTCAGAAGTGAACTAATCCTTTAATAAAATTCAAAACCTTTCACAAGGTGCCAAACTTAACAGACAATAATGCATTTCTGGCTGTCGACCGTCACCATTCAATGCTGCCCATGTTTTCGTATTGGATGAATACTTATTGTTTAAAATTGTGGTTGGCACGATTGTTTTTTTGCACTGCCAATATCTGACTTTTATGGATTATATTACTGTAAGCTGTCCATCAAATGTTATGGCCATTTAACAGCTTTAGACCGAACAGCTGGCAGGTTCTAGCTGGGTAAGATATTTAGATGATGTGGACACTAATCTGACTGGCTTCTGTTTTGGGGAATTATTCATTAATGGGACTCATTTTGAATCTGCACTTGTGGCTAATTCTCATCCCTGTAAACGGTGGAGTTTATGTTGTAGTTAGTGTTACTCTTGTACTTTCAGCTGATTTGGACAAGTGAGACCTGCTCCACAAACATGGATCCATTTTGTTGGGGAAAGAGCGGCTGTTTGCATGTTGATTAAAATTTTCTCCACCCTTCTTTCTCCCACTTTCACCCTTGACAAAATGTCTTTCAAACGTTTCTTTGTTTTCAAGTGAACAACAGACCTGGTTTAAAAATTATAAATAAATTATTTGATTTTTAAGCAAATGTTGTAACTTGTTCTTTCTGAAAGGAGAAATGGGGACTTAACATTTATAATTTGTAATGTAATGATTTCCATTTGATTTTAATTATGTGATTTAAGGTTACGTGTGTAATAATGGATGTGGCAATCAAGCAGAACCACATGTTTGGCTGTACGATAGTAGCCAGGGAATTGTTTGGAACTTGTTTGCAACATCATTTTTATAATTATTTTTGATGCTGCTAGTAGTGCAGCAATTACAAACTTGACCTTTAAACCTTGCTTACTCCAGTAAAAAAAAGTGAATCGCAGAAAAATTGGCAAAGTTTGACATTAGCTGTACTCAGATGTAGTAGCTTTAGTTATTATAGCATCAGAGGTACTTGATTATCCATGGATGTTCATTTGTATGTATAAGTACACTAATTTAAATCTGTTAAAATTATTTTTTGTTGTCAAGAGGAGGCAGCTGTACTCAAAACCACCACAGTGTTTATTTAACATAATAATTGCACAAGACCAATTCACATGACAAGATTTTTTTTAGTCCTCCGACTACATCTGCTCCTGTTTTACAGTCAAATTGCAAATGTAGCATAATGATTTACATGTTCTGACTTTAAGGTCTTTAGATACCATTTGTTTTGCATGATCATAATACCACATCATGTGTAACAATTGTTTTATGCCAGTGTAAAGTTTATTTGTATTACTTTTTCATAAGTTGTTTGATGGTTAGCCACTTCAACCTTTGTTTTTCCTGATGGTTTTTAAAAAAATGCAAATCTTCCTGTTTTTAGGCTGGGGAAAAAGCATTGTAGAATGACTTTAACATATCTGTGTGGATAGTTCACCCAAAAATGAAAAATTGCTTAAGATTTACTTAGACTGAGGATCCATTGGTGAGCAAGTGATGTAATGCTAAATTTTTTCTAGAACTGTTTCGATAAAGAAACCCATCTACATCTTGTTTGGGCTGAGTAAATTTTTAGCAAATTTTCATTTTAACTCAAAAATGTTGCCTAGTTAAAAAAGACCAATGCCTACAGGATAGAAAATTATCATAAACATTAAATGGAACACCTTTTTATATTGGACAAAATAATGGGAGGAATGGGTTACGTCATTTGGTTGCAGGGGGAGTATGATCTAATAACTTAAACTTCTGGGATTCTGGTTCTTGGGATTGTTGTACTGCCATCTCACAACTAGAAGGTCCCCAAGTTTGAGTCTCTTTTGAGTCAGCAGGACATTCTGTGTCGAGTTTGTTCTCCCCATGTTGGTGTTGGTTTCCTCCAGGTGCTCCAGATTCCTCCACAATCCAAATACATGCGAGACAGGTGAATTGGACTCAATAAATTGCCGCTCATGCGTGAGTGTTTGTTAGCCCTGCGATGGACTGGCTGTGCATCCAAGGCGTTTCCCTGCAGTCCGAGCAAATTTGTAAAATCGGGATTGATGTTGCAACCTTTGCTTCAGCAGCCCTGGTTACACTCTCATTCTTGTTAAAGAACTATTCCAGATTAAATTCCTCCAATTTACACCTGGCTAGAAATGTAACAATCAAAGTGTATCTGGAAAGCACTTGAATTCTGCAGACTCCACAGGAATTATAAGCAGGTATGGCCTGCTTGCTTGCTAGAAGTTGTAGTAGTTGTACTAGACGTGTACGACTGTAATCACATTTCCCTATCATTTATGAACCGAAGGATGAGTTAATGTTGTCTGAGTAATAGACAACATGCCACAGATGCAGTACAAATTAGATTGAAACATTCCTTCATGTACACTTGTGCTTGCATCCTCTCAGACAAACTGCTTTTCGGAGTCTGCCTGTAAAGGCCTCTTGGTAATTTCCCATTCTTCCTGTAGATATATTTTCATGGAGGAACCAGAGTAATGTCCACACTCGTTTTCACTATGCCAAAGTAACATCATGTTTGCATTGCAATTCCTTTACACATTTCCTGTCACACCTATGTCCAGATTTGTTCTGCTCCTTGGAGAATTCAGGGAATTCTTATGACAACATTCCTTCCCCAGACCTCTACATTTCTGGTCTTTTAATTCCATTTTCCATTAGTGGTTTGCCACTCATTGTGTCTCCCACGTTTGGGTCTGTCACCTGTGGACTTGGCTGCAACAGCTCCCTTACATCCAGAATCTGTCCTTCAGACTCATCCCAGATGATGTTTTGTTGCATTGGCCTGGACACAAGACAAACCCTCTGTCCTCCTTCCATCTCATCTCCTTCCACTGTTACATAAGACAAGACTTCAATGAGGTTAAGTACTCAACCAAAATGGAAAGGTCCATTTGGGCAATTCAACAATTGGTAAAACGATTGAACTAAGGGACTCACGATAAGAGGTGTACACCCTCTTCTGTTTCCCTCGACTTTTCCTAAAGCCCGTCTGCTGAGCTTGCCATTTCTTGGTTGCTTGGCAACTGAGCATCGTCTGTGCCAGCAGGAGACCTTTCATGTGTCCCTGCGAAGGTCAAGAATGCTCGAGTGATCCACCTAAGAATTGCCTCAATGTGTTAATGTAATTCCAAGTGGCATTTGTAAGTAGTTGCTAAAATCTTGTCATGACACTTCAAACATTTATGAAAACCTCGGTAGAAACTGTCAAACCTTTGGTTTAGAGATTGAGAGACTGAGATATGGCTTCAGTGACGTAAATATACAATTAAAATCAACTGGAAAGGTTGGTTGAGAATGATCTGAGAATGAGAATGAGTTGGTTGATGGTGCAAGATCTCTCCCAGTGCCTGGGATTTCCAGAGTGTGGAGAAGGGATCTACTCCTGGTCCCCTGTACCATGATGACGGATCCCAGAGTTGAAGGTAACATGGCTGCACCCCAGAATACTTTCCACTCCAACAACACAGTAATCAGATCTAGTGGGACCACAGGGCAAGGCTCATTGCTCACCAGCTGTCAGTCTTCTCCCTCTTTATCTACATCTTTTAGGCTTGAAACACCATCACAAACTCAGTTTCCTGAGTTGTCAGAGACCCCCTCTTTATGTCACTGCACCTCTATTTGCATGCTTTTCTATACAAAATGCAAAATAAAGATCAGTGTTTCAATTACACCAATGTTCTTCAATGTGCTTCAGTATTTTGAGAATATTCTGCATGGGGGTCCTGATTTATTTTGCAATATTAATCAGTTGGATTTACATCAGGGGTTTTGAACTCTGGCTCTCGAGGTCCACTATCCTGCAGAGTTTAGTTCCAATCCTAATCAAACACCTGAACAAGCTAATCACGGTCTTCAAGACTGCTTGAAAGTTACAGGTAGGTGAGTTTGATCAAGTTTGGAGCTAAACACTGCATTAAAGTGGATCTTGAGGGCCAGAGTTGAGAATCTCTGCTGTACATTATTCCTTATAAGTATATCTTTAAACTATACAACACTACACCATCAATGAATTTAGCTGTAACTTTGAGAAGGTTCAAGCAAGAAGTTTTCTTGAATGTGTTCGGTTTCATAAATGTTTCATTTTTAAACACGTACCTGTAGTGTTTTGCTGGTGCCACAGTGCCCTCCCAGGCTGGGAGTGGAATAGCAGCGGACAGGCCCATCTTTCCATTCCCTCTCCTGACAAGAACAAAATGTATGTTGTGCATTAAAAGGAGATGTATTAGCTATTCTCGGATATACCCTCTTTAAAATCGACTTTAAAATGATAAATTCTTTCAAACAATTTAGTCAAAATGAAAGAACATATTGAAAGACCTCAGACTCATTTTTGTATGTCTTGCATGCATGTTTGGCAGGATTCACATCAGCCCCTATAGCAAGAGTCGTTGGTTGCCATCCCTGTGAGTTGAATGCTCGTAATTAGAATCAAAATTAAAATGAATGAATGACTTGAAAGCAACTATACAGTATGTTCAGACCTTTGCTGGTTGTGGTGGATGAGACTTAATAATGCTGTGTCCAGTTTTTTCACAGACAGTCTGAGATCGTGTTGGTGACATGACATAAACTCACAACACAAGCATGAATAAAATAATAAAAAAAGGTCCATGATCATGCTATGTTGTTAAAAAATATTATAGTAAAAAAAAAGTTGAAGTGTATAATGTCTACTCCTATAGCACCAAAATGAACTACATGGTAAAAATGTAACTTAAACAGGTTTCCTGAAAGATTCTCCTATCTGCCATTGGTCAAACAAAATGATAGTCCCACCCTAAACCCACGTCATTGGCTGAGCCAATGTTGCTATATCAGGCCTGTTAAAATGGTTTACCTAGTATGAATTCAGAATTGCATATTGCCATTATTCTTACTCATAAGTTAAAACAATGTACTAGCATGCTATCCTAAATTCAGCTTTATAGTCTCTGCATACTAGGATATTATGTAAGAAATTCACACTTCAATTGGATAAGACTTTTGTGCACTCTATAATAATTTTGTCTGAACATTCGTTTAGGAATGTCATAAGTAGACTTGATAGTTGGTGCTCTATTTTGCTGAAATTCAGAAGTCAAAATGAGGTTAAAACTGATCTTAAAAGTTGTAAACATGAACTGTGGTGTGCAGCAAAATGCACGGCCATATAATAATATTGTTCATAATTAGTGCCAAATGTAAATGATTACAGCACTCACCTGGTTCTAAATGAACAGAATTAGGTATTTTGTGTCTTCCTGTCAAAGGAGGCAGATGGCTGGTCTTCCTCTGTCACACAATCCCTTTCTCTTGCATCTCTGTACCTTTAACAGCAGTAATCATCCATGGTGAGTTTGGAAACAGTGAAGGCTCATCCTCCATTGGTTGACTATGCGATGGTGCAACTTGGCAAATCTTTGGCCTGGAGTTGCTGTTCCCAATGGTGCATTTATTATCCCAGCCAAGGTAAGTTAAATATCAAAATAGGTTCCTCAAGGAACTGCATTAAACTCCATTTCTTGTCCTTCTTTCCAGGGTATAATCCAGGCCTAACTCCTCACTCCATCTGAATGTTGTACCCAGGGGTCCATACATATGGTTAAATATGTAATACTGAAGATGAGGGTACTCTTGTACTCTTCAAAAATGTCCACTTGCATCCGATCCGGTTAAATTGTTCAGTTACGTTTTGACTTAACCCAAACAAAGAGTATTCCCTCTTAGTTCTGCTTAACTGTTCAAAATGAAACTCCTGCAAAGTTGTGTTGTGAAATGGCAGGTGCGTGCCCCCCTCTCTTGCTTTATATTTCTTGGTTTTGGTGTAATGAGGCAAGTTTCCATGGTGACTGTCCCCACAGGTTACTTTATAACTGTGTGTTAATGCTTGGACGGCGGTGAGAGGCCCGTCTCTCCACTGATTGCTCAGGCATACGACTGCTCAGGGAGCCAAGCTTGATGATTGACAGAATTAGTGACAGTTTTCTGTTTGTCTGATTACAACGGGTATAACTTGATATTAGAGAAAACAAACCTAGCTTGGTTGCAATTATTACACAGCAATGTAATTATACTCATTCATAGTATTTTTTCTTTTAAATAAACAAAAACTGCTTGCTACAACCTCAGATTGATCCTGAACAGGGATATCTAAAATGATGAAGAGAAAAATGTTTTCTTAGAAAGCTTTGTATACCCATGTTAGATTAATACATTTAGTTTTATGGTATACCCTTATCAGTATATATATATATATATATACCAAAAAAGTCAATTGTGTAATCAAATGATCAATAATATAGTTTTCTCATCTTGATCTAGCTGATATATGTGAGTGTATACAAAGTTGACAAACATATATGACCAAACCAATATATACTTTTGTCCAGTGTATTTTTTCAAGATATTTTTGTATTATGAATATTATTAATTACTGAAACATTACCCATTCAGAGGTAATACCATTTAACATGCATACAGTATATGTGTGTGTTTGTGTGTGCATGTAAATATAATCAAATAATCTATATATTCATCAAAGAATAAAGAAAAGCATATCACGTTTTTTCACAAATTAATTATATCAGCACAGCTATTTTTTATCATTGATAATAATAAGAAATGTTTCTTGAGCACCAAATATTAGAATTATTTCATATTAGAAATTCTGAAAATTAAGCTTTGTGACCACAATAATAATTATATATGTAAACAAAAATATTGTAAAAACTATAATCTGGTAAAATATTACTATAAATTTAAATAATTATTGTGCAGTTTAATACATATACATATATATATATATATATATATATATATATGTATATGTATTAAACTGCACAATAATTATTTAAATTTATAGTAATATTTTACCAGATTATAGTTTTTACAATATTTTTGTCCATAAACACTGCCTTTGTGAAAACATTAAAACAAATCTTACTGACCCCAAACGTTTGAATAGGTCATAAAAAAATTGCTGTGTCAGCATATGGACTGTTATCGCCACCTCCCAGGGTGAAGGAACTGGACCCCATAATGTGGATTTAAAGACTTCCTCTGTGCTCTTTATACCTCCCCTTCTGTTACCCCTCATTTCCTTTTCTATGCTTCATTTGGTTTAACGGACTTCTCCAGAGGTCTGAAGATGTTCAGCCTGTCCACTCAGCTAATATCTCATTATATTTCCAAGAAAGCAAGGTCGTTATATGCATTCACACAGAGCGGCTGTCACGGGACTGTGAAGGTGTCCTAGTGTGTTTATTGCAGGGAGAAATGAGGGAATGAAGGGGTTGTCTTAGTCATTCAGCGTGTTTGTGTTTCATTTTTTATGGTGTGTATCATGGTCAGAGCTGTGGCACAGTGGGCAGTGCACATTCTCACAAAACCCGTAGAGCATTTATGCTCACGGGGTGCAGGTTCAAATCCGTTCGGTGTCATTTACAGATATCATTCCTCCTCCACTTTCCTGTCTTTTTCAATTTTTTTGTGATAGAAAATGTGATGAAAAAAACTGCTGATACCACTCATATGATAAACTGATGCTCCAATTTATAGCACTCAGATTAGAAAACTAGATTTATGATTTAAAATAAATAGTGCTGTCAAATGATTAATCACATCCAAAATAAACGTTTTTGTTTACATAATATATGTATGTGTACTGTGTTTATTTATGTATATATAAATACACAAACATACAGTATATATTTTGAAAATATTTACATGTATATACATTTATATATTTATATTATTATATTACATATAAATATATTTAATATATAAACATGCATGTTTTTGTATTTATATAAACATAATAAATATACACAGTACACACTCATTATGCAAACAAAAACTTTGATTTTGGATGCGATTAATCGCGATTAATCGTTTGACAGCACTAAAAATAAAACTACTGACGTATATAGTCATTGTTTTTAAGTGTAAAAAATATATACAGTATATAGGGTCAGTTCTGAACTTTTTTGAAAGTCTAGTATGCTGACCAAAGTTGTATTTATTAAAATACATTAAAACTGTTTTCCATACTATGGAAGCCCATTTCCACCACTGAATAAAAAAATAAAACAAGGTCATTGCAACTTCTTATCTTACAATTCTGAAATTTTTTCTCATTGTGTTTTTTTTAAAGAAGTCTCTTTTGTGAGATAAGTCTGACTTTGCTTCTCAGAATTGCAAGTTTTTTTTCACAATTGACCCTTCGCAGAGAGTTTGATTGACAGGTGATCTGACCAATCATAATGCAGAATCTGCCATTTTTGTTCGACAAACAAACTAGACGGGAGAGTAAATTAATGTCAGTGGAATTGAACTTGTGTGTACTGGCGTCTTTCTGTGGTTGAAACGATACCTTCTGATGTTCATTCATGTTTATTTTATGCTATCACTAGTAAAGAGGAAGAGATGAATGGTTGACATGTGATCTGTCACAACACATTAAAGAGCCACAAAACTGTATTTATTGTATGAATAAAAATAAAAAAAATTACAATTTGAAAGCTGAGTCTTTGTTTCATATCAAAAGTAAGCTGCTCTGTCAGAAGGTATCTTGTTTCAACATGAAAGGATGTCAATACACACCATTTTTCAAGTTCAAGTCCACCAATGTTAATCTACTCTCCTGTCTGGTTTGTTTGTCAAACAAAAATAGTGGATTCTGCGTAATGATTGATCAGATTGCCTGTCAACCACGCTCCCTGCAAAGGGTCAATTCTGATTTATTTTCTCAGAATTGCGAGTATAAACCCGCAATTGTGTGTTATAAAGTCAGAATTGCAAGATATATGCAATTCTGAGAAATAATGTCAGAACTGTGAGATATAAACTAGCAATTGTAAGAAAATAGTCTCTGTTTCCTCAGAATCATCACTTCAACTTGCAATTGCGAGTTCTCACAATTCAAGAAAAAAAAAATCAGAAATGCGAGTTTATATCTCACAATTCTGACTTTTTTCCTCAAAATTGCGCAATATAAACTTTCAGTAACCTCACGTTTTTTTAAAAGTCTGAATTGTGAGATAAAAAGTCAATTATTATTACTATTATTTTTTAATTCAGTGGCAGAAACAGCTTCCATAGTTTTCTATCTTATATATTTTTAAAATGTATTTTATTTTTGTGATGCAAAGTTGAATTTTCAGTAGCCTATTTTTGGAACAGTGTGAAAGTCTTTACTGTAGCTTTGAATAATTTTAATCCATCCTTGCGGAGTTTTTTTTTTTTTTTTTTTCCAAAAGTTCTTTCACTTTTTAATGGTATTTTAAATTTATTGTAAAATATTCAGACATATACATCCATGTAGAAGAGTATAGAGTATCATGGCATGTGTTCCCATTTCTTTCTCCATTCTTGGTAAATATCTAAAGGATTGTGGCTCTTCACCAAGAATCTGACTATTAAACACCAGCGGCTTTTTCAAAAATATATAAGATCACTTAAAGGTGCCATAGAATGGAAAACTGTATTTACCTTGGCATAGCTGAATAATAACAGTTCTGTACATGGAAATGACATACCGTGAGCCTCAAACACCATTGTTTCCTCCTTATGTAAATCTCGTGCATGCAAAAGACCACTGAAAACTAGGCGAATCAGAACATAACACCGACTGTGACGTTTCGAATATATTAATAGGGGCTCCCTGATGCCTGCATTTTATATACAATATAATTACCCAACGATATAACTGCGAGAAAGAGTATTGAAATATATATTTTCCCTGCGTTTCCTTCATGCTGTGTGAGCTACTGAAATGAGCCGCACTGTGAAACAGCCAATCAGAGCAGAGCTCAACATTATTATTCATGACCCTTCCAAATAAGGTAAAAACAGGCCATTTCATTCTATCCTAGGGTTGTAAATGGACATGTAAAACCGTTTCTGGAGATTTTTTGCCATTACCTAAGCCACATACCTTCTATGTAGATATCAGAGAACAATTTAAAATATTGTATCAATGCATTCTATGGCACCTTTAAGAATCTCAAAGCTCATGTTAGGTCTCTCTTGAATAATGAAAAAAAAATATATATATATATATATATTTTGTTTCTTCCGGAACATGATTGTTGCACTACACTTCAGGTGTTGAACGTTTAAATAACAAGCGGTTTTCAAAGCAGATCTTTATTTTTGTCTTTTATTATAAAAAGAAAAGAAAGGCTTATTCATTAAAGCATAATATATTCCTCCTACATGTATTATACTACTACGTACAATGCAAATAATCATATACATATATATCCAATCTCTGAATGCATTCATGTGTACACAGTGAGCCGAACTGGCCCTGACAGAGTCTATATTCACAGAATACATTCCATGGGAAGGGGCTAGCGGAGGGGCTCAGGGGTGCAGGGTTTGTCGTGCAGCGGGAGACGAAAGTCTGAAAGTCCATTTCTATGGAATGGATGCGTATCTTCTCAGGGAAGAGAATGCTAGATCCCTTCTGTAAAATAAAAACATACTGTCAGTAAATATATATTTAATGGGACGCTCCTCTCAGAAAACTCCATTAAAGAGCAGGACGGCATGTTCTTATCTTTCTGTGTTCTGATTGGTCGATGTTGTGATTATTATTAAAGAAAAAAAACATCCTCTTCACTTTGCTTATTCTCTTTTTTCTTTCTAAAATACAAATGCAATCAAACTGCCACATACAAAGGCTGCCACAGGGAGGATCAGTGTTGATCGCTGACTGTTCATTCACAGGTCAAAGGTCATGCCATGGGGATGGATACGGCTCCGTTGGCTCTACTGCGGCTGCGTGTGTGGACGCTGGATTCTGTGAGCTCCTCGCCGTGCTCCTCCGTCTTCTTGTCGGCCAGGGTGGTGAGGAAGCGCAGGGTGACCGTATCCCACTCCTCAGGGAGCAGCAGCAGCAGGAAGCCCAGGCAGATGATGCAGGTGGCAGCCAGACGCACCACGCTGAAGATGACCTCATGCTTCAGCACATCGATAGCTGGAGAAAGAAACTGATCTTTTTCTAGTTTAAAACACATATGCAACGTTCTTAAATGTACTACTTGTATTCATGTCAGTTTCAGTTGGTTTTGAAAAACTTTAATATCATTTTTCAGAAATATCAAGTAAAAAGTATTTGTCAGTTAACTTAAACTCTGAAAACTTAAAAAAAATTATTATTATTTTAATTGTATTACTTCATAAATATCATTGTGTTCTGGAATTTCCATAGTGCATCAACGAATAAGCAGTAAAACCATTTTCTTTTTTTTTTTAAGTAATACTAATAAAATTATGCCAAACTATCAATAAGGTTTCCTGTCAGGAGTATTATAGTTAACTAAAACTAAAACAAAATGTTGCTTGAAATAAAATGAATGTAAACTAAATGATATACTATTTTATAAACTAAACATTTTATATACATAATAATAAAACGGTTAGTTCCGGTCCTTGATTCTGATTGGTTGAGCCAAGTTCGAAGCTGTTGTAAATTACTCTACAAACATACACCTTTGTTTACATTTGTGTGTTGCTTGGCAACCACTTTGTTGGAACCACAACTGTTTCTGAGGAACTACATTGTTTGGCGGAAGAATAATGTTTTTTATTAATATCATTACACTTTATTTGCTCTGTTTTATTTTGTGAAACCTTACTACGTATATGGAATATCCATTTTATAAAAGCAATTAGCCCCGTGAAGCTGTGGTTTACAGTGAATTTATAACAGCTTCGCGTCGTGCCTAACAACGCCCCTTAGCTGTTATAAATTCACTGTAAACCATGGCTTCTTGGGGCTTTTTGCTTTAATGTAATATAATGTAATTACAAGTGCTTAATTTTTGGAATCTAATTATGCAATCCAGATTACACGTAATCCTTTACAACCTAGCTCTGTATATACACACACACACACACACACACACTTAAGCTAGTTGATTTAGTTTAACGTGATGTACTAAAATAACTAAAACTAGACCTGAAATAATATTAACAAAAAATAATGAAAAAGGACGAAAACACACAACAAAATTCCTATAATAAAAAAAAAAGAAAAAAAAAGAAAATTAAAAAATAAACATGAATTCAAAATATTAAGAAAATGTATAATGGTATCTCAATGATACTAAATACCATTTCAATAATTTAATACATTTAATTAGGCTTTGTTGTTGTTGTTGTGATATCAGAATAATTTTTGAAAGATCTAAAGTTTAATTCAGAAATTAAAAAACATGCTCATCATAGAAAAGGGGTATTCCACTCATTGCATGAATGTATCATTGAATAAAATAACTAAGACAGGTGAGTTTCATGTCATTGACACCTGTTTTCATGGTAGTCTAAAACGTTATTAAGGTGTTCTGAGTGGTTTGTAGTATGTTGCTATGTGGTTTCTAGGGTGTTCTGGGTGGTTACTAGGGATTCAATTGCAAGGTGGTGCTCGCTTGAGGTCCCTTGAGACAGTAAATTTCAGATTTTTATGCCCATTTTTATCATCTTTCAGGCTGATAGCTTAGAAAACTAACAGAACTATAAAATTAATTAGGCATAAATGAGAGATTAACCAGGCTTGGGTGAAACCCGTATTACTTATGTAATTAACAGTTGCAGGTTTTCTTCTTTTGACAGTACAGTGTTTTGTTAGAAACTCTTATTAATTGTTTAACCATATACAAGAGTGAGTTTCTATCATTTAAATATGACTGTGTGCCCAGACTTATAGAAATCTCAGTGGGAGAGAATTACTGACTCTGGCAAAGCAACCAGTTAACTCCAGTCAAATAAATGTCATTAATAAAAAAATGTTCAGCATTAGTTACTGTTATTTAAGAGGGAGAACTCTTTAGATGAATAGTAATTGCAATCCTGTAGCTGTTTGTTGACTTCAAAATAAATATGAATTTTAAGTATTAACATTGGTGCTCATAAAGACAAAAATTGAATCAAGTAAATAGCTTTGGTTCCTCATTACTGGCTATGGAAATGTAAAATGGTTTATAATAATAACAATTACCTATAAATTTGCATTCACACTCCTTTAAAATCCAGTACACAGGCAAACATTAGGAATATAGCATAAATCACAAATGAATCATACTGTTTGTTGCAAGCGAATCATAGGAGCTTTTCTGAAGAAAAGCCACACGTAATTTAACAAACTGACCTTGAAAGACAAGGACCCTCTCAAGGCATTTACTGTCACCTTGGCAACCTCCCCACCCCTTTGTCATGGTGCGGCTGTTTGTTTTGTGTGAAGAAACTCACTTAGGCAGAGTTTTTTTTTTTTTACATTTTATTTATTTAATTATTTATTTATTTGAAGGCTGAGAGATCTGCTCTGTTGTACTTTTAGGACGATTCTCACAAAGCCTGTCATAAACATGTCAGGGACTTATTTCACCCATAAATCTTAAGGAAAACTGATAATAAATTGGTTTTGCGTAAAGAGAATTATACCTATTTTTATTACTATTTTGTTGCCTTGTGACATTATTTTAATGTCAGTTAAGACATTTTGCACACAAATCCTCATTACCACAATGCAGGGAAAAAAATTAAATTGTTTAAATAGTAAACATTAAAAATAATTTTTATAAAATATATTACAGAAAATATTTTCTTGCAATATGTTAAAAATACTGCATTATACTAATACGAATTTAATGAGAATCATCAATAATTATATACAAAATAATATAATAAATACAAATATATATATATATATATATATAATACAATAAAATAAAATAAAAATAATTATTATGATGAAAATGACAACAAAAAAACCCTCAAAAGACCAAATTATGCTAATGAGAACTAGATAGATAGATAGATAGATAGATAGATAGATATTAAACTGTTAGACAGAGATAGATAGATAGATAGATAGATAGATAGATAGATAGATAGATAGATGTTGGCTCTGAAAAGTGCCTTTGGGTACGGTAAATCAGGTGTATCTATGTTCGGACAACTATTACTATTTGAAATATATATATATTTCAAATAGTAATAGTAATTTTCAAGTACTAATGACGTACAGTGTGGACTCACACACCTGCATTGCCTGGAACACTGAGTAACGTCCCAATGGATATGAGAATAGGATACGTGAGCACCACTCCTACATTGACCAGGATGTTAAATACTATGAGAGAGAGAGAGAGAGAGAGAGAGAGAGAGAGAGGGAGTCAAAAACAGGAACTTTATGTTATGGTTTGGCCATGTAGCATCTTTTGTCATTCAGTCCTCTCTAAGTCGCCAAATACACAGAAAACTTCACATAATTTGGACGAGTGACAAAAGTTAATGGATATCATATTATCCTTAAAACACCCAAGAGATACATAGCTCCACTTCAGCTCAAATATACAGTAAATATAAGTGGATCTGTTAATATTATGCTCTACATAGACTGATGCATATCTAAGAAATGCTACTTCGAGGTGTAAACTGATGATTCTAACCTGATTTCTCTCACTTACTAAGCACTTAAAGCACTCTTGGAAGTGTACTTAAGGGTTGTATTTGATCCACTACAACACTAACTCACATCTGAACAAACCGTCAGCATGATTTAACACCAGTACTTGTGTACAAACTAAAGGGTTTATTTATTTATTAATTTTTTTCCACAGCTGGTTAGCATTTGCCATTTAGTACTGTAGATGGCGCAACATTACAGTGCCAAAAAACATCTTTTTCTATTGTTTTTTAAACAAGTAACGGTAACACTTTAGTTATAGGGACCAATTCTCACTCTTAACTAGCTGTTTATAAGCATATTAATGTATTGGCTGATTATTAGTACTTATAAAGCACATAGTCTGCATGACCATATTCTACATCCCTAACCAATACCTACACTTAACAACTACCTTACTAACTATTAATAAGCAGCAAATTAAGAGATTATTGAGGCAATAAGTCATAGTTAATGGTTTGTTAATAATGAGAATTGGACCTTAAAATAAAGTGTGACCCAAGTAACATATTATAGACCATTGTTCAAAAAAGATTTTTTAGTTTTTGAGAAGTCTCTTGTGCTCAAGAAAGTAGCACTTATTTGATCAAAGATACAGTAGAATAGTAATATTGTGATGTATCCTTACAGTTTAAAATAACTATTGTATTTTTTATTTATGTATTTTAAAATGTAATGATCATATAAAATGATCATATAAAGCCATTATTCCAGTCTTCAGTGTCACATGATCCTTCAGAAATCATTCTAATATGCTAAGATGCTCAAGAAACATTTATTATTATTATTATTATCATTCTTGAAAACAATTGTGCTGCTTAATAATTTTTCTGAAAACCGTGATACACGTTTTTCAGGATTTTTTGATGAATAGAAAGTTCAAAAGAACCAGATTTATTTTAAATAAAAAAAAACTGAAACATTATAAATGTCTTGAATGCCACTTTTAACCAATTCAGTGCATCCTTTCTGAATAATAGTATTAAACTTTTTAAAAAAATCTTACTGACCCAATACAATTTTGAACAGTAGTGTACAGTATATCGCTAATATTTCATTTGACCATTTTACCACGCATTCAGTTTACCAGTGTTTGAAACATAAAAAAGATATTTCATTAGATTACTGCAGATGTTATATATTATTTAAATATAATACATACATTTAAAGTAGGGCTGAAGAATCGGTTTCCATAATTTCACATTACCTAGCCAAAGGCCGGCCACCCCACAGAGGTAACCCCAGGGCAAAGAGGAGAGGGAACCCCAATGCTCCACTCTGGTGAAGTACAGGATGAGGGGAACGCAGGAGATAAAGATGAGATTGAAAAAGCCCATGGTGGAGAAGAAATGAGCAGCCTCGCCCAGATTAGCACTGCCGAGGAACATCTTAAACAGCACCTGAGTGGTTTTGCAGGAAAAGCATATCAATACTGAATGAGTCTTAATGGTCATCAAGGATCTTCTGGTAATCGTTATTTTCAGCTGCACTCACCTTGTAAAGAGCAGAAGTGGAGGCGGAGCCGACTGCTAAGGCCACACCCATAAAGGAATCCCCATGAAAACCATCAGCATAAGCCATCATCACAATGCCTGTGATAGCCATAATGGCAGCCACAATCTAAGAGGAAAGATTACAAAGACATTATGAATCAATAAGGTCTAATAAGGATTAAGGTTTATACCACAACAAATATCAGTGTGCATCATTTACATCATTTAATTTTTGAGGTGGATAGCTGAAAATAAAAACACGTTTTCAAGAAGTAATAATCAGATACTAAAAAAGTCATGCATCCAGATCTGAGACATCAAGTGCAATGAAAGTCAAGAGTTCTGATGTAAGCATAATAACAGCTTCTGGCAAAGCAAAGCTTTTTTTTACACTTGAACAAGAACAAATTCTCATTGACTCTCCATTTGTATCTGTTGTGTGTTAGAAAATTGAGTGCCGCATCACTCGTTTCTTCTCCATAACCATCAATCTGCTGTTTAGATCCCATTTCATGAATCATTTGATATATCAACAGTTAGTGCTTTTTATGTAACTCATTCATACTCAGCACATTCGCTGTAACTAGATTAATTCATTTTAAGGCCTGTGAGTAAATGTAAAGGATGATATAATGTTAGCCAGTCACTGTCACAAAATACCCCCTGCCAGTGTGATCAGGACCCCAGAAAGCTTTTAAAAATCCCAAAGGGTTTATTTTGTGATAAGGATTAGCTGATTATACATTATTCTGATAATTAAAAGCCTACTTACTAAATAAAGTACAACAGCAAGCAATTTTTGGGGTCTAAGGACATGTGTGAATATTAATAACAATCAAAATTTTGGCAAAATTTTTAATGTGCCTTTTCAAATTCCCTGATCACAGCAGCAAAGCTTTGAGAAGCTTCTTGTTGCCCCAAATGAATGAAGTTCGACATGTATGTATACTTACATTTTTCTATTGTACAATGTGTACAGAGTTAATGAATGTACATACACAAAGTACAAACCAATTGTAACTTTTTGTTCTGAGTGTCTCCAGATGATCTAAATGACAAGTTCAAAAAGTAAGTTTTGGTAGCACTTTAATTTAGGCACCAATTCCCACTATTAACTAATTGCTTATTATATCATATTTCTCATATTACTAGCATATTTTTTTATACTTATAAAGCACATATTTATGTCTTATTCTGCATGACCATATAATAGATCCCTTAATCCGACCCCATACCTAAACCTAACAACTAAACTACCTTACTAACTTTTACTAAGCAGAAAATTAGAAGTTTGAGGCAAAAGTCATAGTAAATAGTTAATAGGGAGAATTGGTTCCCAAACTAAAATGTGACCTAAGATTTCAAAAAAAGTATACAAAAAATGAAGAGAGAATTCAACACAAACTCAAGGATTATAAGGCAATAATTTAGAGTTTATCCTATAAAGTTCCTGAGATATAAATATAAATGTAAACATTACTGTACCCGCTATGGTCAATTCTCATACATTTTGGTACAGAATTTCACTTGTATACAACATTTCCAATAAAAAAAAAAGGTTTTTTGAACGGCTGTTGGCATCCATTTGTATTGATTCTGTAAGAATCTTAAAGCAAACATCATTTGTACCAAAGAAACTGTTTGCCAGATTTCAACTTCAAACATAATCAAATGGTTGCTGAGGCAAAGTGGTTTTGGTACTTGAATCCCTAATAAATAAATGGACATGAAATACTGCAACTAGTTGAGTAATAATTAGGGTTATACGTATTCCACCTACCCGCACACCCATGAAGCGATCCTTGAGGACAATCCACGACAAGAGGAAGACAAAGGCCTTGTGGCTGCAGTAGAGCGCTGAGACGTCTGTAGCGGTTAGTTTTCTCAGTGCTAACAGGTACAGGTAGTTAGTAAGCGTCCACAAGATGGAGAAAGGCGCCGTTCTCTTCAGAAACACCTTCAGAGACATTCCGTCCTCCCCAAACAACCGACTACATTCCCTACACAGTGAAATTAGAAAAAATAAAGGTTTTTGTTGTTTGCTTACTTTGATAATGCAGCACTGTAGCCTACCAGTGGCTTAAAGGGTTAGTTCACCCAAAAATGAAAATTAGCCCACAAATTACTCACCCTCAAGTCATCCTAGGTGTATATGACTTTATTTTTGGGTGAACTAACCCTTTAACCTAGAAATTAAAGGTTTAGTTTGGTAACCAAAAGGTTGCAGATTTGCAACTCTGCAAGAGGTTATCTGTGGGGTAGTTAAGATTTAAAAGGTTAATTAGTTAGTTAAAGTTCAAACCAGGTTTGATGTCAGTGATGGCAAACGCTGGTTCCCAGGCGTCTTGTAACCAATCGTGACGCGCCAAGTTAAAATATTTGGAAGTACAAATGAACCAAAATCAAGGTCCATGCCAAAAGCTTTAGTGTGAAAGACACTCAAAAATGAAACTAGAGTTTAGTGGGGTTTAGTTTAGGTTTAGTGGGGACCTTCAAGCTTAGTGTTTTTTCCTAAAGATTGTACATTGTACATTTAATTCATATGAAATTCATACACAATTGCCAACTCGTAAAATTCTTTTTTATGAGATCGATTTGGAACTGTTTCTCATCCTCGTACTGAATTACCACTTGTCACTCTTTTACATACTGAAATCTCCTTTAAAAAAGGATCCAAAAAGACAAATTAATAAGAAAAGTGGTCCTTATGGCTAGGTGCTTTTATATAGACACACAATATATTTGTGTGTGGAAACAAAAAATGTATTAATTTTCCCCTGAAAATCACACCAGTCTCCTTGTTACATTCATGAAAAATAGCAACGTTCAATTTGTCTAATAGATCATTTTTGAGCAGACTTTTTCAATGAATTGGTTGCTCTAGTTTGCAAAACCATTCTGAATGAGTTGCTCATGAGTTGAACTGAACTGTTTCTACTGACTCTTGCACTAAAGCAGAGTTTAACTCCCCAATCAAACCTGAAAAATCTAACCAAATTCTTCAGGATTACAGGTCCCACTTTATATTAGATGGCCTTAACTGTACTTATTTAAATGAATAATTTGATACAATTCACTTATTGTTTACATTCATGTTTTTACTTGCATGTAATTACATCTGTTATTAATTTCTGCAATTTCATTTATAATTACGCTGTTGACCCATTCTTTACACCTTAACCCACCCTTAAACCTACCCATACCACCAAACCTGTCCCTAACCTTACCTGTACCTCCTCAATAGCAGCAAAAGTGTTTTGCAATACAATATCAACACAATAAGTACATTGTACTTATTTTTGATGTAAGTACAAAGTTAAGGCCACCTAATATAAAGTGGGACTGGATTACTTGATATTTAGGGATATTTGATACTTGATATTTAGGAAAAGAACTCTGCATGACAGTTGCCCTCCAGGACTGGAGCTGTCCATTCTTGCTTTGGGGGAAGTTTCTCTGTAATATGTGTACAGTATGTTGCATTGGATAAAAGTGTTAGGTAAAGACAAATTAGTAAACGTTTAATTTTCACACGTTCGCTTCTATACTTCCTGCAAAATGTTCTGCTGTTCACATCACATCATAATAATCCACCAGATTCATTAATTCTGACTTTACCTGAATTTCTGAATGGGCGTCCGTTTTTCACTGGTGGTGGCCACATGCCCAGAATAGTAGAGTGGGAAGAAGAGAATGTTCCAGTTGGTGCTGAACCATGTGATGAAAAAGGGACAGGAAAAGGATTTGAACGTGAGCTGGACCACCTGTGTGGTGCCCACCCAGGACGAGGAGACACACAGCACCACCAGCAAACCCCCCAGCACCTTGAGCACTGTGTTGGCGCAGGTCTGGTATGCAGTGCCATTTCCACTTGTTTCACTGACTGGAGTCTCTGCATGTGATTCTGAGCCCTCCTCTCCTGCAACACACAGATCAGTATTGCACCATTACAGCACACATTATACTTCCTTGCCTCATTATATTCCAGGTAATAAAATTGGATTATGAAATCCCTCGTGTTTATTTTTATTCTTCTTCTGCACAGTTCTGCAGCTCCAACTGTGTTTAGCGTACATATTCTATTCATAGGATGATAAAACTTAGTCTAAAGACATGTTCGTATTGACATTTAAATGTTAGCATGTTAGCTAAATACATCACCTTAAAATGCATTATTATGAAAATGTATGCTAATGATGGAGCATCAAGCACAGTTGTAATTTTTCTAGGAGGGATTTGAACCTGTGTCCTTTTGCAAACACACACGGGAATAGACATAATTTGTTTTTATATAGTACAAACTGTATTTTCTATCCTCTTTACTCTAAGCCTACCCTCATAGAAAACTTTCTGCTATTTTATATTTTCAAAAAAACTGAATTATGTATTATTTTATAAGCTTGTATAAACTGTATATTCTACCCCCTAACTCTAACCTTCAGAGAACTTTCTGCATCAAGAGATTAAAAAAAAAATAATAAATAAAAAAAATGTCCCCATAAAATAAAAAATTACTATA
The DNA here is from genome assembly GCF_001515605.1 of Sinocyclocheilus anshuiensis. Lineage (NCBI taxonomy): Eukaryota > Metazoa > Chordata > Actinopteri > Cypriniformes > Cyprinidae > Sinocyclocheilus > Sinocyclocheilus anshuiensis. The sequence goes on from NW_015552552.1 coordinate 1,215,981, forward strand.
CTTGTGGGGACATTTGGTCACTTTGGAACTTTTCATTACCCCATAGGACACACTTATAGTGTTATAAAAAATGCAAGTGCACAGAGCTTTATTTTGATTTTTTAAATAATTTGCATTTAAAATAAACTTCTATATGTCTGTTCAGTAGTCTCTATAACAGATTACACAGTTTAGTAATTGTTTTGCTTCTAATTAAGTGATAAAAAAACAGTTGAAATTGTTGTACAAAATACGGTCCCACTTTATATTAAGTGGCCCTAATACCTGTGTACTTACATAGTAACTAGATGTGTACGTATATGTAACCACAGTGTAAGTACACATTGGTACATAGTATCTAGAGCTGTAATATTTCTGTAACTACACACATGTAACAACCCTCCGAATGGTTTGTGTAAGTACAAATGTGTAACAGGACATATATAACTATATTTGTAACAACAATATGTATAAGAGTAATTGGAACAATTTGATCGAGGGGGTGGAAATGGGTAGGTTCAGGGGTGGAAATGGGATCCAGGGGGTGGAAATGGGTAGGTTTAGGGATATGTAAAGTGAAAGGAGTTGGATCTCAAGTTGGTGGAGTTGGTGCACCACTGTAATACCAGTGTACTTACATGGTAACTCCTCAGGAACTGTCCACTTAATATAAAGTGTAACATTCTGGACACCAACCACAATTTATATGTAAAGCCTAACTTACTGGCCGCTGCTGTATAACATCAGAGTAATTACATGGTAAATCCATAGGAATTGTTTACTTAATATAAAGTGTAACACTTTCTTTACCAAAAAGTGCTGTTAGTCCTGTTACACATTTGTACTTTCATTACCAAAAAGTGTTGTTACCAATGTCCTGTTACACATTTGTATTTACACATACCATTCAGTGGGTTGTTACATATGTGTAGTTACACAAACATTACAGCTGTAGATACTATGTACCAATGTGTACTTAAAGTGTGGTTAAATACTATGTACACATCTAGTTACTATGTAAGTACACAGGTATTAGGGCCACTTAATATAAAGTGGGACCCAAAATACACACTCATCTTTGCACCAATAAAATGTGCAACACTTTATGTTTTGCTATCAAATTAAAATGTAATATTTATAATATTTAATTTACTAATATTTCATGAGTGCCTCCATGATGGATTCTAACTTCCGTTTGAATGCTCTCCTGTTCTGGGGTGTGTTTCCCAAAAGCATCGGTCACAAGTTCCATCGTTACCAATAGAGTTCAATGGAATTAACAACCATAGTCAGCTAACGATGGTTTTGGGAAACACACGCCAGGTCTCTTTAGGAACCCATGTTAAAATGGAGTAAAAAGAACAAGTGAATTAATTAAACAGAAACTTTTGTAATATTGCTGAAAATAAAAATGAGCACAGGGTTAAGCTGTGCTGTTGTTGGCTGCCACAACAACAGTTACAAACTGAAGGAATTCCTGGAAATGTTCTGTTCCTGTCTTTTATTTGGTCAAATACTGGAACACAGCCTTAAAGACTATTTTTAGACAGGGTTAAGAAATGCTAATCATGTGCTTTATTGATATGTTTTATTAATGAGAAATTCAGCAACACTTCCTCATGCGGCTGCCCCTGAAGTTTCTCTGTGGTACGTACGGATGTATCGATCAGTAGCTGCGAGTGTCAGTTACCTGCAGGTGAAGCACTAAAGCCGGACAGCGTTTGAAATCTGCCTACGTCGCACAGACAAGCCTCTGTCAAAAATAGCTCCACAGGGTCATGGAGAAGCACAGAGACCATTCAGATATAGTGGGATATACATAGAAACTGGACACCACAGGGCGCCCACCAAAAAATCAGCCAATCAGAATACATCCTGTCTGTCATCAGTCATGACCTCCTTCATCGAAGCTGTACATACAACATCACACCTCAGTATGCTGAAGATAGATAGATAGATAGATAGATAGATAGATAGATAGATAGAGGCATTTGATGTTTTTATAACAAGGCAAGTTGAGGAGGCGTTTACACGACACTGTTTTGAACAAAAAATAAGAATGTTTTTTTTGCGTTTTGGCCTTTCATTTACATGACAAAGGCATTTTGGGGGCAAACTGTAAATTCAAACTTTTAAAAACAGGTTTCAAAGTGCATGTAAATTAAACAAGGCCATGATTACTAATGTTACAAGGTAAACCACAGACAGCGCAACACTAAGCATCACACGCAACATCGCTTCCATCACAAACTACTATAAAACCAAGGTAATTTTGCCACCAGCACAAACTGTATAACTTTTTAATGTCTTGGGATGTTTTTTGTTTTTTAATCCCGGACGAGCCCCCATAAAACGATACCATTATCATCTTTTTTGTAAATACAAAAACGTTAAAACAGTGATGTCATGCGCATATGTTCAGTCTATAGGTATGTGTTTCTTCTGTTTTTAGAACATCATTGTTGTGTAAACATACCCTTAGTTGTAACAGTAATAATTGATGATATTGCAAACAAAAAACACCGATTTAAAAAAAAAATATTATTAATTATAAAATGATTGGACACTCACACATTCAAGAACTTGTAATTCAAGAAGTATTAAGAGTCATCAAATTCAGTATAAAAGTTTTAATACACATAAAGGTTACATAAAGAATGATATACATAAATAACTTTTATTTATCATAGTCGTTGACCTCTTTATATTCAACATTGCACTAATGTCTGATTTGATTCTAACTTTATAAAGGCTGGACATATTGGAAATTATGATATGGTGTTCTTGTACTTTCCATGTGTTTGTCTTGTTGGCTTTTGAAAATCTAAGTATTCTACACTCTTAAAAATAAAGGTGCTTCACGATGCCATAGAAGAACCTTTTTGTCTAAATGGTTTCATAAAGAACCTTTAACATCTGAAGAACCTTTCTGTTTCACAAAAGGTTCTTTGGGGCGAAAAAAGGTTCTTCAGATTATAAAAAGGTAAGAAAGAGATGGTTCTTTAAAGAACCTTTGACTGAAT
>NW_015552552.1:1219176-1227056 GCF_001515605.1 Sinocyclocheilus anshuiensis
ATATATATATATATATATATATATATATATACACACACACACATATATATGTGTATATATATATATGACTATACTACATTATTTATATAAGTATATATAAGTGTTTATTTTATTTTTACAATTATATCACTGCTTTAATTTCACCACTTTCACTGAAAGTAGTGTTAGTAAATTAGTTAAAATTAAATTAAAGTAAAACTGAGAATAGAAGAATAGTGAGAAAGTGAGAATAGAAAATAATACATTTAAAATACATATAGTCTCTCTATAGATATAAATTTATAAACTGCATGTACTATATAATAATGCTATTAGAATCAGTTAAAATACATATAGTCTCTCTATAGATATAATTTATAAACTGCATGTACTATATAATGCTATTAGAAGAATCAGTTGCAGTCTGACTCAAACTTGCATTGTAAAAATGCACAGTCCTTATAACATAAAGTTATAAGAAAAAGTTATGATTTTGTGACTCTAAGAAGTACGTCAGATATGAGCACCTTTGTCCTGTCTGATGCTGAGCAATTTCAGATTTTATTTTATTTTTTTGACACAGCTGCAGCTAAACCACAACTCAACTCACATGATGCCATTTTTAAAGTGAAAAAAAAAAAACACCTGACAACTTTTTAGACATATTTTATACTGAAAAAGGGCCCCCACAGTGTGCACCCACACTGACAGACTTTTTATATCCTGCAGATTGGCTGGATAGCTTAACAACCTGCAGAAACCAACAATACCAGGGAACCGTAGGTCCAAGATGTGGAGGACCAGAAATGTCACATCAATGGTAAATCCCTGGTTTACCGCACCTACATATTTTCACTGCACTGCACAAAATGCTATTGTTATTTTACAGCAGTGAGATTCATAAGCATCATTTTACAAGAAGGCATTTGGAACAGGAATTGGTAATATACACTGAATTATGATGAGCAGTTTGGTTGTTGACATATGTCAAGCAGTGCTGCTAAAACTATTTTTCTTATTATTTCTTATTTTATTTCTATGAGTTTCTATGACCTCGTTATATTTGTACTTTTTACTGTCAAAAAGCAAATTCTGTCACCCCATGTCAGTCCAAAAACAAACAAACAAAAAATTCATATGGATGACATTTATAATGGTTTAATGGTGTTTTGCATCCTTTTTATGCTTGAAAGTCTCAGAAAATAAAAGGCTTTGATATAGGTTTAAACTGAGGTAACAGCACCTAAAATTGACACTCTCCCTTACATACAGTGGTGTGAAAAAGTGTTGGCCCCCTTCCTGATTTCTTATTTTTTTGCATGTTTGTCACACTGTAATGTTTCAGATCATCAAACAAATTTAAATATTAGTCAAAGATAACACAAGTAAACACAACATGCAGTTTTTAAATGAAGGTTTTTATTATTAAGGGAAAACAAAATCCAAAACTACATGGCCCTGTGTGAAGAAGTGTTTGCCCCCCTGTTAAAACTGTGGTTTACTGAGTTCAATTTCTCTAGCCAGTAGAAAAAAAACTAAAAAACTTAAAAAATCAGAACCTGTAGAAGTAGTGTATTAGATAGCACCTTTCATTCATATGTATTTATGAATAAATCAAATAAAAATAAATTAGCAATTTATTATAGCAATTAGCTTGTTTGAGAAGAGCAACGCATGCATCAAAATTTAAATCAGATAATCAATGTAATCAATATAAATCAAGCATCAGTTATCAATGTAAATCGAGCTACAGCTTCAGATTTGATAACAGTACAACCAGGAAGTTTTAAAAACTGTGATCAGAAACATCACACAATCCCATAATGCAACTGTGCTGTATGCTACCTGCTGCTAAAACCAGAGTCAGCACCAAAACACTAGTGAAAAGTAATCAGACATCTCTTGTGTGGTAAAACCACATCTTTTCAACAGTATCCCTGAGGATGGAACTGTTCTTTTAAAACTTAACCAAACACAAACACACAGGCAAGAAACAGTATGATTAACACAATCTTAAATACAAAAACCTTCATTTTAATCACAGTCATTTTCAGAAATACAGCATAAATATAGATTAATAATGAAAATAAACACTGAAAACAAACCTTTGTACATACAGGTATTTATGAAGGGGTACCACTTTACTAAAATGTTTCATTTGTTGACATTAGGTAACTACATCAGTTAACATGAACTAACAATAATTCTACAACATTTATTAGTCTTAGTTAATGTTGTTTAACATTTACTAATGCATTTTTAACATTTAAATTGTATGTTAACAGTAGTTAATGCACCGTGAATTAACATGAATAAACAATGAATTGTATTTTTGTAGAGTTAACAAATGGTAAAGTGTTACCCCTAAAGGACTACAATACAACAGCACCATGAAACCGGCATTGTACTTAAATAAACAAACAGTATCATCATTAAATAAAATGTAATTTAATATCGAAAGTGTGATATAAACTGCTGAGGTGAGATTACGGCTCCTTTTCTGCTTGGTTGCAAACACACAAACTTCTGGAAACGAACACACACACACATAAACACACACACTCAACACATTTCACACCATACTAACTTACAAACTTAATTGTACATATCTCTATTTTTCACTTACTTACATCATCTTTCTTACATCTCTGCTTAAACACAGACTAGTTTAGCTATCTAAATGAGCAAACTTCTATCATTTTCATAAAAAAGTTAATTATAATTACTAGGCTAATTATAATACTAGTCTATAACTAGACTACACTAACTCAAGAACTTTAAAAGAACGTTTTCTCAGATTAGCAAATTTCTGTGGACAAATTTGTACTTTACATGTAATTAAAACCACAAAAACATTGCGTTTTACCTTCAGAGATGGGGCAGGTGAGCACCTGGGCGCTATAGGAGCTGAGAGGGGCCACTCGGGCCGAGTGTTTCTTCATCCTCTCCTCCTTCCTTGGGAGTCCTGAGCTTTTGGAAATGTGTGTGTGTGTGTGTGTGTGTGTGTGTGTGTGAGTGGCACGGCTCACCTCCTCCGACAAACCCACTTCATCCCCACGCGCATCTCTCCTGTCACTCCCAGTCTTTTTCTGGTTCCTCTTGATATCTTTTACTTTGCTCTTCTCCTGCTGTTACTTCTCTCTTTCTGCTAAGTGACAAATTTACTTCTCTTTCTCTCTGGCTCACACACACTCTCAGTGTGGCACATATAATTGTACAGTCGTGCTCTAGTGTAGATGTTGCACTGTCATGCTGCTATCGTGCGTCTCCTAGGGAGACTGAGCTTCAAGAGTGTGTGGAATGCAATCATCCCCTTCATATCGCTCTCCCTCTGTTTCTCTCTCTCTCTCTCTCTCTCTCTCTCTCTCCCTGTCCCCACCTCTTCTCCTGCTCAGAGTATCCTTTGCTGTGTTTGGAAGGTAACCAACAGCTCGGGCTAATTATGCTGCATAGGCCCCTCTCCCCTTTTTCTCTTTCCCCTGATTGTTCTTTTTGCTTTTCCAATCTGCCATTTTTCCAGTCAGTTCCATCTCTGCCACATGAGATTGATGAGGCAGTATGATAAAGATTAGTTATTTAGTAGAGTAAGAAAGTAGCTTTTTTCTTTTTCTTGCTCTCTCTCCTTGCCCAATTATGCTCTTTCCTTCTTTCATCAGCACTTGTGCTCCACTTGAAGGCCCTTCACTGCTCGCTTTAGCAGAGGTCTTGTCTTGCTGTCTGAGTCTCTGTAGCATTATGCTAATAAAACCGAGTACAGAGCCTTGGGGGACTCCATAAAAAGTCTTGTCTCTGAAAATTCTGTGCGTTCCTGGATGAAATTATACAATATCTCCTGTTAATCACTCAAAGTGTCAGGAAGTGGGAGTCTGGGAACTGTACTTTTGTTTAAGTGGGAATTGCTTTTAGGATATTGACAGTTGATGTTTAGCAATACATTTGGACAAAATGAAAATTCTGTCATCTTTTACTTGCCCTATTTGGTCTGTCTTCCTGCGGAACACAAAAGAACACTATACTTCTCCATATTATTAAAGACACAGTGACCATAATCGCTATGACTTTCTTTATTCCGTGGAATACAAAAGAAGAAATTCTGCAGAATGTCAGAGCTGCTCTTTCCCATATACAACAAAAACTGATCTGGGTTAATCAGAACTAAAACTAAAGGTGCGTCTCAATTTGTGTACTTATACACTATTCCATGCTATTTTGTAGTATAAATAGTGCAATTAAAAGTGCAACAAAAAGTGCACTTCAAATACCAGGATGATGCACTTATTTAACTGAAAAAGTATGTTGGACACTTCATGCAGCATGTAGTACATATATTATAAGTGTATAGTTCATCATTTGGGACACAACATAAACATTTTCGTTAACAATTTTTTTTTAATAATAATAAAAACTAGCACAGTAAAATTTGAGAGTTCACCAAAAAGCCCATTCAAACCAAGACAATTTTTCTGCTTTTGTCAACTGTTTTTTTACGCATTGGTCTAAACAAATGAATCATATGCAAAAATCAGATCAAAACATTCATAATTATAACTTTTAATCTCATAATTATGATTAATGAGAAAAAAATAACAATGCAAAACATTTGTGTTGGTGTGAACAGGCATTTATGTAGATTTAAAATTTTAGTTTGTTTTCACACAAGCTATGGAAAGGTTTTGTGGACACTATATGCTTTTGCTTTAGGAAAGGAGCAGCTTCAACATTTAACAAAGTATCTCCTTTTATGTTCCTTAAAAAAGGTTTGAAATGTCATAAATGATGCTTGTGAGAATTTATTTTTATGTTTTGGTGAACTATTCCATAAAAGTTGCTTTATTGTGTGAGCTGTGCTGTGCTGGGATTTTATCGGACTGAAGGGAGTCTTTAAATCACAGACCAATTCAAGTATCGAGTACCCCTTTAGTAGGCCTGCCTGGTCAGAGCAGGGTGCATTACACCCTGTCTGCGGTTTTCATGGCCTTGCATTTAATACGTCTTAATGATGCTTGTTCCAGTGGTCCCAGCCATGCATTCGATTAGCGAAACACCCACACACACCTACATCTGTTTCTTCCCATTTCACACAACCTTACACAAAATAAAGCTTTCTGCCTCTCATTCATTCACGTTGGCTTGATTTAACACCACACACACAAACACATACTGCATTGTGGTCCACCGCATACTCCTGAACTCAAATGAAGCTTGTTTGCTTAGCCAGCACTTATTATGGCAAATTTGTAGCAGGTTTTTATGAGGAATCAGATTTCTAGGATGAGCTCAGAGATTTTCACCCAACAGCAGTTCTGGTTGTACTATGCCAGGAAATGTACCTCACTGCCACTGTGTTTATTTCCTCCTTGAACAAACATGTTTGATTTTCAATCCTCAACTCCTAATCCTAATGTTACAGAAAGCTTCCTACATTTTCGTAAATTAATGTTTATATATATTATTAAATCTGTGTGTGTGTGTGTCTCTCTCTCTCTCTCTCTCTCTATATATATATATATACATACATATATGATTAAGTCATTTTACTCGAGTAGACCACTGGCTGGCACCCACAACCACATACACCCACATAACTGCCATTAACTCAAGTGATTGTTCTGTTTCCTAACACCTGACCTACTGCTTCAATCTGACTTGGAAATCATTTTTAAAAATTCTACATTTGGATCCAATATGGTTCCATTACTGACAAAAAGATCCAGGCTGTGACTTGGGACAAAAGGACACTGAACTGAGAGTTGACTATAAAGACAATGGTCCTAAAATGTATTTGGGCATTAAAGCCACCATTAAAATATCTGGATTTTACTGCATTCTGTGCATGCATCATTGCATCTGGAAACAAAATGATGCTGGAACTTTACTGGGTCTAACTTCACTTTTCTCATTTTTGTAATAACTGCTCCCAAGGGGATTTTTAGTGGATGTATGAAGTCAATTCCCCTTCAGTTCACACAGGTGTCCTATCAGAGTAACAGCAGGTGTAGTACAAAGAATTATGGTCATGTTCCACTAAGTTACACAACTCTAAAATGCCTAAATGCACCTCTATTCAAAAGAGGTTGGCAAAAAAAAAAAGAATTTAAAATAACTGCTTTCTAATTTAATCTATTTAAAAATGTAATTCATTCTTGTGATGCGAAGCTGAATTTTCGACATCATTACTCCAGAAATCATTCTAATATGCTGATTTGGTGCTCAAAACTATTTCTTATTATTATCAATGTCAAAAATATATTTTTGTGGAAACCATTATATATTTTATGTATAAAGATTCTTTGATGAATAGAAAAAAACAGCATTTATTCATAATAGATTTTATTTTTATCAGTGTAAAAGTCTTTACTGTTCATTTTGATCAATTGAATGCAGTCTCTTGCTGAAAAAATATTCATTTCTTTATAACTTTAAAAACATTTTGAACAGTGTAGTTAAATTTATAACTCAAAAGAAACTTACAGTGGAACTTTATTTCTATCATAATAGTTTTTAGATCCACTGTGATATAATTTAACATAAATGTTTTATTGGACCATGAGTTGTTTCTTTACACATACACAGAAAGTATCACGTATATCAATATCTTTCCTGTGTGCACATATATACAGCTCTTCACAACCATAAAATATAAACCCCAGCCGTGCAAAGAAAGACAGAAATATTGAAAGACAGATTAATATTTCTGCAGTTGAAATATAAGCTTATATTACATATTCACACACACTAGATGATGGATTTTGTGTCAAGATATTTTGTGATGCCAAGAAGAAAATTAAACCACAGTCTTTTTAATGACTTAACTTTCCTCTTGCCGATATATTATTAAAATATTGCAGACACTAAACTATAATCAACTCCTCCTGTACGGAAAATAAAAAAAGCACAAATATGGACCTATACTGAGTAGTGGTTTTATTTTCAACCTCTTTTTCAAACAGACACCTGCCATTCAAGATGCCTGTTGTTTCATCCCAGTGTCCCCCTCCTATTGCGTCCTGCCATAGCAACGCCTGGCCCTTGTGTTCCATCTTCGTCGCTGCCATCGCAGCCCCATTCAGAACCTTTGTCATTTAGATCAGTGCCATGTTCCTCCACCATTGTCCACAGACCTGCCGCATCCTTTATGTGCGTCTATTAGCTGCGTTCTACAAGACGAGAGCGAATAGTGCACCCACACGATATGAGTGTTACACACACTTCATAACCAATTTGTCAAAACCCCACAAAAGATTTACAACAGTGGAGGAGCTGTGTGATTTGCATAAATATGAACTTTGTTGTCTTTATCGCTTTCGAATCATGATTACCTTTTGAAAATAAATTCTAAAGGTCAGGCTACAACTGTGTTGGACACAACCTGGTCTTTTCTGTTAACAAATACGGAAGCCCATTTCTGCTGCATAAGAAAGAAAGTCGTGCTTTGGTGAATCTAAATTATGACATAGAAAGTCATAATTGTGATATATCAAAATGAAATATGAGATACTAAGTCATAATGAGATAAAAAGAGACAAAAAGTCAAAATTATGAGTTACTAAGTCAATTACGTTATAAAATGTCAGAAATGATGACAAAAGTCAAAAGTATAAGATGTTAAGTCATACTTTTGACATAATTGTATGCAATAATTGACTTTTATCTCATAATTATGATTCAGTATCTCATAATTACACTGTAAAAATGGTATGATCATTAAGTCATGACAACATGTTTTAAATTACTTTAAATAATCAAAGTTAGGCAATTTTTAATTTTTACATTTTTTTAAATAAGTTCTACAAGATTCAACTGATGTTTTTAAGTCAATTTAATGCAATTTAAGTTTAAATGAATTATACAGCTAAATTAATTGTACTTAAAAATTTAAGGCAGCAACTTTTTAAAATGTG
>NW_015552552.1:1227067-1229674 GCF_001515605.1 Sinocyclocheilus anshuiensis
TATATATAAATGTATATATACATACATTTTTTTAAATTTATTTACTGTTAGTATCTCTTACTGTTAGTATCTCTCTACTGTAATTTCTTATGTGGCAGAAATAGGCTTCCATAAGCACATTTTAACATCAACTAATTTATTGATCAAGTTTTCCAGTAGCCCCTCACTGCAGAACACAAGATCCAGGGGGCGTGGCTGGATCCACATTTAGGGGGTGGAGATTGGTAGGTTTAGGGGTGGAGATGGGTGGGTTTAGGGATCAGGGGGTGGAGACGGGTAAGTTTAGGTGTATGTAAGGTGGGAGGAGTTGGATCTGGATCTGGATCTGCAGTGAGGACCATCTCAAGTTTTCAGATAATTTGTTATCAAAAGATCTTGTGGTTTGAAGCAGTGAATTGGATATGGAGGTCAATGTTCTGCTGGTTAGTTTTAGTACTTAAGCTCTTCTGGTAGATGCTTTAACTAAAATGTTTTTGCAAATAATTGCCATGAGCAAAGTTGGCCATGTCCAAGTTGTTACTTTTAGGGCTTCACATATTGGAATGCTTACAGTTAGCTTTCCTGTATACTAGATCTCTTTAGAACCACTGTAAAATGAGAAGAGTGACACCTTTTGGCCAGGCAAAGGGGTTGCAGCTCCTCTATGAACTCGAACCTTATGATTTGTTGTTGCCAGATAGTCATTCCCCAACCCTAATGCTAACCATATATGATCCTTGGTAGCAGCAAATGTGCACACGATCAATATTTACCCCGTAAATGTGTGTGTGTGTGTGTGTGTGTGATTCAGCATTCTGAGTGGGATTATGACTATATCATCATGAATCAATTAAAGAGTGCAGAGATATATGTCAAATGACCAGATGGGGGCAGCACAGGAGTGCACAGAAAGTATAAAAGTATTATATATTCTGGAAATTTTGTGCTGATGCAGCATATAAGCATGTTTCCTCCAATTACAAACAAGTCACAAATACTGACGAGAGATTTACTAAGGCTGAAAGATTTTAGATAAAAAAAATAGATATCTGAAAGATAACACCAATAAACCCTGTAGGAAATGTCTGAAAACATCAATGACTGTAAGAGAAGTCCAAAAGTTTGGAAACGCCCCAGGCAAAGTGGGGTTTTGGACAACATCAGCAGAAATCAATATTATTTTGTGATGCCTTTTTGTTAATGAGGGTCAACACGAATTATGCAAACATTTATTAAATAAAAAATGAATTCACAACATTGAAAATACTAGAGCTGCATATAATTAATCTCTAAACTGTGTTCTGATTGGTCTCTTGTGTTCTAACCTTAATTGGCAATCAATCAGCAAAGCTATAAAGGTGTGTTTGACCCAATAATCTAGAGAAAAGAACCCTTGGCCAATGTTATTTTAGTGATAGTTAGTTTAATATATATATATGTTTCACAACCAGGAAAGTCTCTCTCTCTCTCTCTCTCTCTCTCTCTCTCTCGAGGCTTTCCTGGTTGTGAAACATTGAGGCTATATCTGTGGCTGCTTCACACGTGTGAATTTTGATTTTATAAATTCACTATGAATCACCTAAAAAGTATTTGAAAGAGTTTTCTGTTAAGCTCTAACATAATTTGTTTTCAGATGTAACTTGCTTCGACATGTACCTATTGTAACAACATTCAGACAAGTGTCTACATTAATGTTCTCAGATGTTGTGATTTTTTTTTTTTGTAGAAACGACACCTTTTTAGAGCAGTGTCTATTCTGATAACACACAAAAATTAATTTGTGTATTCAATCACAATTGGGCACTTTGACTTCACACGGGGTTATTATAGTTAACTAAACCTAAAACCAAAACCATAAAAAACGTTCCTTGAAATGGAATAAACAACAAAAACTGTTATTTTTAAATAACTACAATAACTAAAACTATAAAAATGAACAAACACTGTATAGACTTATTTAAAAAAAATAAAGCTAATACAAATGTCATATTCAATGTCAATACTTTAATTAAAATTAAAAAGAAAATGTAATAGAAAAATATTAGTAAACTATAATAGCATCTCAATGATACTAAAAATAATGCTGACTTGAAGTGTGAACATTATTTTTTGTTTGGGTTAATGATTCAGGAACGATTACTTATGTTAGCTGTCTGTTCTGAAGTCTGTAAAGCTTCCAAGTGAGACTACATTTACATTTAATCATTTAGCTGACACTTTTATCCAAAGCTACTTACAAATGAGGAGAACAACAGAAGCAATCAGACGAACGAGAGAGCAACAGTATACTGTGTAAGTGCAGTAAGTGCTGTGACAAGTCTCAGTTAGTCTAGCACAGTACACAGCTAGGTTTTTTTTTTAATAGAATGGAATAGAATAGAACAGAATAGAATAGAATAGAATAGGTAAGTGCTAGTATTAGTTCGTCAGGTGCTGGCGAAAAAGATGTGTCTTTAGATGTTTTTTGAAAATGGCCAAAGACTCAGCTGTTGGAATTGAGATCGGGAGGTCATTCCACCAGCTGGGCACAGTCCAGGAAAAGGTCCGTGAGAGTGATTTTGTGCCTCTTTGGGATGGCACCACAAGACGTCATTCACTTGCAGAACGCAAGCTTCTGGAGGGCGCATA
>NW_015552552.1:1230488-1244890 GCF_001515605.1 Sinocyclocheilus anshuiensis
TTTGAACTAGCGAGTTTAGGTATATTGGTGCAGCGCCAGTTGTTGTCTTGTAGGCAAACATCAGTACCTTGAATTTGATGCGAGCAGCTACTGGTAGCCAGTGTAAACTGATGAAGAGAGGTGTAACGTGAGCTTTTTTCAGCTTGTTAAAGATCAGTTGCAGAGGCTTGATAGTACATGCGGGATGGCCCGCCAAGAGAGCATTACAATAGTCCAGTCTGGAGAGAACAAGAGCTTGGAGTTGTGCAGCTTGCTCTGATAGGAAGGGTCTAATCTTCCTATTGTTATATAAGGCAAATCTGCAGGACCGGGCCGTTGTAGCAATATGGTCTGTGAAGCTTAACTGCTCATCCATCACAACTCCAAGGTTCCTGGCTGTCCTGGAAGGAGTTATAGTTGACGAACCCAGCTGTATAGAGAGGTTAAGGCAAATCTGCAGGACCGGGCCGTTGTAGCAATATGGTCTGTGAAGCTTAACTGCTCATCCATCACAACTCCAAGGTTCCTGGCTGTCCTGGAAGGAGTTATAGTTGACGAACCCAGCTGTATACAGAAGTTGTGATGAAGTGCTGGGTTGGCTGAGACCACGAGCAGTTCTGTCTTAGCAAGGTTGAGTTGAAGTTGATGGTCCTTCATCCAGCTAGAAATGTCTCTCAGACATCTCAGATTGGTTGTTGTCCAGGAGGTTGTTCTGTGCAAGGAACATAGAGAGTTGGTTGAACACACAACTCGCTCAAGTGCCTTTGCAATGAAGGGAAGAAGGGATACCAGTCTGTAGTTTTCTAAAAATGCTGGATTTAGAGAGGGTTTCTTAAGCAGTGGGGTTACCCGAGCCTGCTAAATGCTGTGGGAAATGTACCAGTGTGAAGAGTGGTGTTGATAATGTGAATAAGCACAGGTATGACTAAAGAAGAAATGGCCTGAAGTATGTGAGTGGGGATAGGATCAAGTGGACAGGTAGTAGGATGATTGGAAAGGATAAGTTTGGAAACGTCCATCTCCGAGAGTGGCGAGAAGGAGGAGAGAGAGTGTGTATTGGTCGTTATGAAGTTATCAGTTTGTGGTGTGGAGAATTGGTCATTGATGTTTCTTGTTTTATTTATGAAAAATATTGCAAAGCCATCAGCTGAAAGAGTTGATGAAGAAGGAGGGGGAGGAGGACAGAGAAGAGAAAGTTTTGTAAAGTGTGCAAGAGTCAGAACTGTTGTTAATTTTGTTGTGGTAGTATGTCGTTTTAGCAGTGGAGACATTTGCAGAGAAGGAAGAGAGGAGTGACCAGGGGGCAGAGGGGGAAGTGCGTGCTGGTCTAGATGAAAGTGGGCAAAAGTTGTCTAAGCAAGATGTTAGAGTGGAGCAAAGACTGTCAGTAGCACTGTTTGTGTGCAGTGCTGAAAACTGAGAGGGTGAAGGAAGTGAGGATGAAACCATAGAGGATAGGCGAGAGGGAGAGAGTGAGCGCAGGTTACGCTGAAAGGTGACCTGCGGAGGAGTGTGTGCTATGTCAGTAGTTAGTGTGAGGTTAGAAGTGATGAGGAAGTGGTCTGAGGTGTGTAATGGAGTAACAAAAGTGTTGTCAGTGGAGCAATAGCGTGTGTAGATGAGGTCCAGTTGGTTACCAGATTTGTGAGTAGCCGTAATAGACACTCGCTTGAGATCAAATGAGGCGAGCAGAGTTTTGAAGTCTGCAGCCTGGGGTTTTTCTAGGTGGATGTTGAAATCACCGAGCAGTACCAGAGGAGTGGGTGGCAGTGTTCTCGGGTTTGATCCAAGTCTCAGTTAGGGCCATGAGGTTGAGACCAGAATGAGTAGCAACAGAAGAAATAAATTCTGCTTTGTTTACAGCAGACTGGCAGTTCCAGAGACCAAATGGAATAGAGAGTGAAGTAGTAGAGGACATAGGGACAGGCCGTAGATTATTAGGATTGGCCTGCCTCCAACGTACAGTGCGTGCTTTCCGAGTGTTAGTAGTAATAGTAGAGATTTGAAAGCACATAGTGAGTACAATTGTCTAAACAAGTATATGAGAACAAGCTGTACAAAAAGTAAAGAAAGGGGAGAAAAGCAATACTCAAGTGCCTTGTCGGTGTCCAGTTGGGAGTTGGGCAGGTAGAGTCGATGGTCTTTACACTCATCGGTCTTCATACGAGGGCTGCCGCGGTGAACTAACCAATTTTATACTCTCCTTATTACTCGTTATTGAAGTCAGCTGGCTACGCCACTAGACTACAGTTAACAGCGTCTCTCTGGCTAAGTAGATGAGAAGAGTCCCATTAGGCCTGTAGCTAAAAATAGCTCTCTAGGCGAGGTGGTCTGGGCAGAGATGGAGGGGGGCATTCGTGCTCTGCAGTCAGAGCACCCGCTGCAGATAGGTTTAGATGATTGGGTCACATTGACTCTGCCATCTCTGTGTAAGAGAGCTCAGAAGACCACAGATGACACCAGCAGATTGTTTCTGGCAAAGGGTTTGCTGGTTGATTCTTTCTTGGTCTTATTCAAGACAGGTTTGATGCCTTTTTCAGCTAATTAACAAGCAGTTGCAAAAGTTTCCAGAGTGTAAGCTTTTTGTGGGACCTGTGCAAGACAGCATATGCATGTTGTAAAGCTGGAGCAGATATTTCATCCAGTCTGATCTGATGCAATTACATCCAGCTGGTAGGAAAGTACCATCATGGGTTGGTTAGGAGCTGCTGGGGTTCAGTAGCTTCAAGTTAGGGGTTCAGTAGCTTCAAGTTATAATGTACATTAGGACATGAACTAATCTCCCCTTACATTTTACTTTTACAATAGTCATGATAAACAGAACATGTAAGAATCAAACCTTTGGTCTAAGAGCTTATTTTGTGCAATAAACCAAAAGCCAGTGGAAAATTCTTCTGGGTTTTTGTTGAGGGAGCCAAGGTGATGCTGATGTGCATTGGTCTACAAAAACAGAGCATTTATTATTTAAAGTGACTGCGCCTAATTTACCAGGTGCTATTGGTGTCCTTAATGTTAATTCAAGAAAAAAATAAAATAAAATAAATAAATATATAAAAGAGAAAATCAATCACTGCTCTTGACTGAATAACTTAGCTTTAACAACTATTAATCTATATTTAACTTATGCAGTGAAGAAGATGCAATGTTATTTTACATTTGATTATTCAGTTTCTGTACTTGAACACCTAAAATGCTGTTTTAACTTGTATCTTTGTTATATTTATTCATTTGTTCTTATTTACCGACTGTTCACTTTAATAATGTTTGAAATTTGTTAGGCTAGCTCTTTTTGCTGTGGTACTGAAATTTGAATCGAGAATTGTAAAATTGAACCGGTGTCTAAAATGTTGATGTCATATAAGCTTATTTATTAGAATAAAAGATAACATGGGTCAAAAACAATGAAAACAACTTTTTTTAAGTAAAAATTTGAACCACTAAAATTAAAGCTTTAAAGGGATCATCGGATGCAAAACTCACTTTTACATGTTATTTGAACATAAATGTGTTTTGGCAGTGTGTGTACACAACTACCCTATAATGATAAAAATCACCCAGTGGTAATTTTTTAATCTCTATAAATTATATCCCCTTTTTCAAATCAGGCCGTTCTCAGCTTCTTGTCCATAGACTGTATAAAAACATGGACGCAGTGTCCGTGACGTCACCCATAAGTTTCTAAAGAGCGTTTTTGAAGCTCAAAGTGGGCGGAGCCGGCGGTCGCCATCTTGGCAGCACGTCACTCCCGGATAATCGAAAATGGGCAAAGAGGCTCCCGCCTTCAAAACAGAAGCTGGTTGCTGAAACCACGCCCACCTAGCTCGATGGTGGTGACAGCAGCGGCGATCCGCTTGTCTCTAAAGTGGCCACGACCTTAATTATGCAGAACTTTAAGGCTTAATATAATTTAAACGGATGAGTTATAAAAAAATTCATCCCCCTCACAGTTGTCATGAAG
This sequence comes from Sinocyclocheilus anshuiensis, assembly GCF_001515605.1. Lineage (NCBI taxonomy): Eukaryota > Metazoa > Chordata > Actinopteri > Cypriniformes > Cyprinidae > Sinocyclocheilus > Sinocyclocheilus anshuiensis. Next base: position 1,234,426 of record NW_015552552.1, read on the forward strand.
GGCAGAATTAGCTATATAGACCAAAACCACTTTTTGTACCAGGCTGTAAACATATTTTTTTCTGCTGTTAATTTGGGCATTTTAACATGGCAGGTCTATGCGACTGACTCCCTTTTGGAGTCAGCCTCTAGCAGCCAGTCGATGAATTGCAGTTTTAGTCACTTCCGTGTTGGTTTCACGAGAGAGACCAGAAGGTTGCCGCTTGTTCTTGTCTGTGTGATGTCACACAGACCATGGTCTCTCCCATGATTGTTGATTGACACGGCCGTCTTACCTTAGACCTGCCCTGAGTGAGCTGTAACAGTCCGACCGCCATTGTTTTGATGCCGGAGCAGGGACATAGATAAGAATGTCTCCATAGCGAATGAGGTGTTCTGTTGTTGGATGTAATAATGAACATAGCAGTCGTCATTTACTCCCGACATCTGAGCCGCTGAAGACGCAGAGGATTAACGTTACTTTCGTTTTTGAAGGGAATGCGCCCTCCGATCTGCCTAAATGAGTCTATGATCGCACGAATCATTCGTGATCCAGCTTCATCTACAGATTAAGTGAGTATAAGGGTTTTTATGAATCTTTGCAAATCGCCTTTCCTAATAATGCTAGTTAGCAAGTTTCGCGGCTAAATGTGGCTAAAGTAAACAGGACGGCTCCTCACCCCACAGAAGAGAGGGGCGGGGCGAGCAGAGCTCATTAGCATTTAAAGGGAAATGCAACAAAACGGGTTGCTATGAAAAGAGCTGATTTTAACAAGGTAAAAAGGTTTTTACTACCATTGAGAAATTTTAACCAACGTATGTTATAGACTTTTCATTAAGAATCACATCAACTTGTGGAAAATTGGTATCCGATGACCCCTTTAAAAAACATTTTAGTTTCTTGAAATAAAAGTTACTTGAAATAAAATATTTCATTGTTACATGAAATAATATAAATGTTAACTAATAAATTATTTCAATTTCTTTTTCAGTTTCTTTCAATTTCTTACTGTCATAAGAAAAAACATAGAAAAAGAAAAAAAATCTGGAAGAAGGGGGGCCAAATTTCTGCCTCGCATACCCCCTTAAAACTCTTTATGGCGCCCCTACATCCAGCCTTGTTAAAAGTGAGGAGAAAAAAGTTAAATATAGATGAAAAATCACAGAGGTGGTGCCTCCATAGCACTATGATGGCTGGTTACCCTGTCAGTGAGGTAATATATAGTTTCTTTTCTCTAGATTATTGGGTCACACATCTTTATAGCTTTACTGATTGTTTGCCAATTAATGTTAGAACACAACAGACCAAGCAGAACACAGTTTAGAGATGATTTATCAATAGCTATTTTCCATGTTGTGAAATCATTGTTTATGTAATATAGTGTTTACATATTTTGTGTTGTCCCTTATTAATGCAGAGTCATCACAAAATAATAAGGATTTATGATGATGCTGTCCAAAACCCGTCTTAGCCTGGGGCGTTTCCAAACTTTTGGACAGCAGTGCACATATATCACACTATGAGTGTCGCCCACACAAATTTGCCAGTCCAATACACATTACACAGCATTTTATATTTTAAAATAAAAATTATACATTAATTATAATATATATTATAAAAATACAAAAACATAGTATATGTTGCTTTTTGAAATTGTGCAAACATTAAATGAGACTGGAATTTGAATTTATACTGGAAAAGAAAAGGTCCAACAAACACTAATGCTCTTGAGGATGACCTTCACATTCCATGTCCCAGTCAGAAAGCCTCCCCAAAAATGTGTTTTAGGTTCAAATTTACAGTATTTCTGTCAATGGCCACTTTTCACAATCCAATCAATCCCGCTCAGCATTTTTTTTCTTGTTTAATACCATGTTTCATTTAGTAAACCTTTGCCAACAAAGAGGTCAAATGGGTTGCAAACACTCTTTCATCTTGACGTTAACAAATTAAACTGTTGCATTCATTAATCATGAAAAGACTTGCCATTGTCCATTTCCTCAGGATTAAATGTGCAATTGACTATATGGATTAGAGCGAAACCAACACTTAACTAGTTTTACAAAGCATCAATTTTGGGCTTTGACATCAATTACAGACACAGTACAGACAGAGTTCTTTGGGATGGATGGTGATTACAACTAGTTCTGTTAAATAATAGTGCTTTCACATTGCTCTTCTTGCCTGTCTATGACTGACACCTTAATTCACTACATATACTGCTGAGTCAGGTCTTAAAACAGCGGTGAGCATGGCATAGTCTCCGAGGAAACATTTCAATGTGACACCTTCGCATAAAAATAAATAAATAAATAAATCTTCTAAAAACCTTTTTGGTCTTTTAAAGAGATTTTCGGTTGAGCACAGTAAAAAGCACTCATAAAACGAACAAAAATGTTTTAGAAAATTGCCTTCTTAATTTGAAAAGCCATTTGAATAGATTGTCATTGTTTTTTGCTTTAATTGGCATATCTGGCACAGACCATCATGTGTGATGTACTTATGTAACAAAACGAGTGGCAAAGATGAATGCAGCGCTGAGTTAACGTTACCATCTACCGTCCTCAGGGACTTCGAGACATCACACACAAATGCATGCACACATACACTACACACTGATATTCATTAGACATGATTCATGAACTTACACACTGCACCAGTGTAATAATGGCACACCAGAGACACAGGCTACAACACCACTCCTGCACTGGCCATTGTGTGATATGTGCACTTACACTTGGCCACAATAATAATAATAAAAATCATTAAAATCCTGCATGCTTACAACAGTGGAACCTCACATCTGTCCTGTGCCAAGACTCTTTCGATTGCATAAAAATAGACTGAGGTATTGAAATTCAGGAATGGCACACACAGACTATAATTAGGATCCAATCATCACTCTACTCCATTCACACTGTCATTTTAATAAGTGTTCAACAAATACGTGTCTTTCAACCTGTGCATTTTGTCTAACCACACATCTTGCAATGTGTATTGCTTGTGATTTACTTGTAATTACAATAATTGAATTTATGAGTGTGCTGTGCAGTATGACTTAGCTTTATTTATGGTCTGTTTCATAAAACATAAGCCAATAAAAGCCATATGTATTTAGCTTACCACACAGTTGTCTTCAGACATTTGCAAGATAGGCTATTTATATTTGTTGACACTAAATTACTTCACTAATGGATAGAACTGTTTATAAAGGGGCATTTTATTATTATTATTATTATTATATAATCTATTATCCTATTTGTAACATTTTGAATAGTTTAAATCTAATCAATTCTTTATTTTCCATTCTTTATTTTTATTTCTTAAATCTACTTATCCTGTTCACCTTATCCTCTTATATTTTACATTAGCCTATATTCTATAATGTTACATTCAAAACTTTGACAGAAAGTTCTGCCGACTGAATTCATGTGTTGTTCAGATTTATGCAGTATGCACATAACTTATGAACAAAGCACCCTACAAACAAAACGAGACGGTCCACACAGCATGTGTTTCCATTCATATTCATAGATTCATCGTTCAAGGCCAACACAGCGGGCAGACAACCGTGACTTGAGCTCGACACCATTACTATTGCATTTGTTATTGCGTGTGTTTTTGAATACCTACTTTTGTGGCTGGAGTATCCGGGGTTATAGCCGTAATAACCGGTGATTCGTAAAATCCGATCCTCGATGTCAAGGACCCCGTTGGCCGTCACTTCAGGCGCATCCCAGCGGTTGTTCACCTGCGGAGACGCCTTGCCCACTAGGCGCGGACTCTTGCCCGGTAGGTGCTCCAGGCGAAAGCAGGACTCCTCTCCCGAATTCTGGATCTCCGTGCTGCTCATTTTACCTCCGCACGGGAAAAACGGCAGCTTTTAGGTCACAAGCGAAAAGCATACGAAACCCGCTGTTGAGAGCATCACCCGAGTCAAATTCCAGCACACATTGCTTTGACGAGTCGCTCAGGGTTGTGTGAAACTTGCCCAGCGTCTTTCATGCATCAGACAGCAGGGGGCGTCACGCTGCTCCGAACAGATGGCAGCAAGCACTGAGAGGTCCGATTCACTTCGACGAATCGGTTCGTTCGGACGGTTCATTTTGGTGAACCGTTTAATAAAAATGATTCACTGATTCGCTTCAGTTGTCGTCGATTTATTTTTGTGGTAAAATGCATTTTTCCATATTGTATTTTTACTTTAGCAATGTGATTTGATTGTGTGATTTTACAAAATGCGGTTTTGTTTTTGGAATATATATGCCACTTCACACTCACAGTTTTACTCCTGTGATTTACAAACGCGATTCGATTCGAATGAATCAATAAAAAGAACCCGTTCAAAATAACGATTCGCTCGAGATTCGGATATCACGGTAAAGTGGACGCAGTGGAGTGCTGTCGTTATTACAAAAGAGTAGACACGAGTGCATCGTGGTGGTGCCGTAATCATGTTACTGCTGGCCTGAAATATTTTAGCATGCAATGTTGCAATGTGCCTTTCAAGGCATTGCAGTGACAAGGCATATGAGCTTAAGCATGTCTACTGCATGCCAGCTAGTGGTATATGAAATCTTTGGTTTAAAGGAGTCACTGAAATATTCAACACAGAAAAGGTGGACATAAATAAGTGGATATGACAGTGACCAGGGTGTTATATATTTTCTGGAAAACATTTGGAATAGGTTTATATCCTATAGTGTAAAACTGAGATAGACAAAGATATAGACCCAGATAGCACATGTAGCTACGTCTGCAAGATGTCTGTTAAAGATTGTTTGATCAAGAAAGCATCTGCTGAGTACAAACATCTGACAGACATCTGTAAGTTGTCAGTTTTATATACATTCTACATCATAAACATCATAAAGACATCTAATAGACGTCTATTTGACATCTGATAGGAAACGTCCTATAGATGTAGTACAGATGAGCAAACACTCTAAAAAATACGTCTTCCAGATGTACAAATGCAGACGTAAAATAGATGTCTCCGTGATGTATGTGTGCTATCGGGGCAGTGTTGGGAAGGTTACTTTGGAAATGTAATAGGTTACAGATTACAAGTTACCCTACTTAAAATGTAATAAGTAGTGTAACTTTTCAATTACTTTATTAAAGTAATGTAACTGATTACATTTGATTACTTTTTGATTACTTTTCTAAATTTCTAATGTTTTCAACTGTTAATCATTTTCAAACATGTATACCAGGCAGGGTTAAACTTACAATATGTGCTCAACACTGATAACTGATAGATAGATAGATAGATAGATAGATGGGGTGATGGATGGACAGACGGACAAATAGAAAAGTGAAGAGACAGAGTTTGTTCATTCTGTGCTTGAATTGCTTTCTCTATTTTTTAGTGCACATATGTTACACTTTAATACTTCAGTGGCATGTGGCTGTGTCTCTATTTATTGTTTTTTTCGTCAAATATTTATGAGGCTTTGAGAGTGAGAGTGTAGTAGCTCTGAGATGGTGCCACAAGGCTATTTTGCCTGACAAAATTAGATTCAGCTAGCTTCACGGAATCTGCATTCAGGGATATTTAGTTAATGTGAGTGATACAATAATGACTAATTCATGCTTTAGCTATAATCACAGAGGCACAGTTGTCGTAAAAGTGTTATTGCGTCCATTTAGCCACACAGTTTGGACCTCTCCCATGCCAGTAAGTAAGAACACACTTTCAGATCTAGAGCAAAGCACTATAAAATGCCTCTGAATGCAAGTTTTGAGATGCTGGTCTCAGCTTAGAGCACCTCCGCTCAAAACCAATGCTTCCTGCACAAAACATCCAATAAAAGTGCTGAGGTCCAGGCCAAACCCAGTCTAATATCACAAGCCAAGTCTATTTTAGTGACTCCTCCATGGTTCTGCGGCAAATCCTTAGCACTTTGTGTGAAATTGATCTCCAGCATAGGGAGGAGAATTTTCTCACGGTGCTCTCGGATTTTCTGTGAGAGAAGGACACATGCTGAGTTTCATATGTGGCCCAATTACAGCGCCAGACTCTATAAGCTTTCCTTCCCTCACTCTTGGCTAAACCAATCTGCTCTGTGCGTTGTTTTGTTTCCATTTGTTCTCCTTCCAGCCTGCTATGGCATTTCTGTCTCTTACCATTCTTCACACTTCTTATGGTTGATTGGTGGCCAGAACAGTAACTTATGACACTGAAACCCTGAACTTTCCAGCTCAGCTTGGTTTTTGTAGAGCCAATGAAATATAAAGTAATTTTCAGTAACACTTTATTTTTACAGTGCCCTTATTATCACATGTTACATGTACTTACTATAGTAATAACAGTAAATTATTCAGAATTACAAACAAATAATCCAGACGGATCACACCCCTATATTGATCCACTTTCAACAGTGTTTCTCAGAAATTGCTTTCTGCACCTTTAATTGATATTACTCTGTACTTAATTGTATACACTGGACACCTTAAAATACAGTGTAACCAAATTTTGGTGAAACAGAAAACATACAATGCAATAACATTTATTTTAACATTTTTAATTTAAATCATTGTATTAGGGACCCATTTGGATTCATGTTGGTTTAAATATGGTTTTGAAAACATTTTAATCCATGTTTTAAAAAAGATTTAAAGTTTTTCTAAAAATGTCTTGTGGGTAAACCTTTGGGTAAAAATAACATATTTTCATATCCTCAGTAATTTTACTCTAATAGCAATGTATAGGTCCTTTTCTATGCAATTAAAGTGAAATAATTTTTGTCATTTGCCCTCTGAGGGAAGGACAAACAAAATTCATCATCAGAAACAGACCAGACAGACATTCAATGCGTGACTGGAGCCTGAGATGTCTCTCTGGCTGCCGCAGGAAGGATATTCAGTCAGAGAAAGAGAGAGAGACTATTGTAATGAGATACGGAAGTGACTTTACATTGATTCCAACTAAATTAGTGAGAGAGACTAATTACAGAAGTCTGAGATTACGCTTACATTTTCAATTTGATTTTGCTTGTCGGCATTCTTTTTCTCAGTCCATCAGATCGTAAGTAAATAGCCTCGCTAAGGCAAGCGTCTCTACTACTGTTGCTCATACTTATGGTTAGGAATTTGTTCTAAGGCCCTCACACACTCTCAAAACAAGTGCAAAATGGGGTACAACAGCTTGTCACTGGGGCAGTGTACCTCAAAGGAACACCTTTGTACTTTCTTTACCCCCTAAAGGGTGCATATTAGTACCATAAGAGTACATCTTACTACTCTAAGGTACTAATGTGCACGCTATATGGGTAAAAAAGGTACAAAGGTGTCCCTTTGAGGGTACTGTTTTACCCCTAAAGGTACAGTTTTTGCACATTTCTTCTGACAGTGCACTGGTAGTAACACAACTCTGATGTGTAACCATGCATTGTGCTACAAACATGACTGATACCTCAAATTAAACATCTTATTGAGGTTAGGTATGCTTTTACTTTTATAAGCAAACATGATTTTTACCTGACAGATGATAAAAAGTGCAACACTTAGAAACTGCATACATGCTACTAACCAATCAGAACACCTCAGCAGGACCGTAGTGGGCACACTTTGTCATAGGGCAAACAATATCTTTGGAAAAATGTGCCATTTGTGCAAAACTCTTAAAACATACCTATACGTAAAATTTCCTGCGGTTTCCAGCTGAAATGAAAACTATACTGGCATGAAAACATTAACAACATTTATTCCATTTCACAAAATGTATTATTTTACGGAGCAGATTATTAATTAATAAAGACTAGATGATTTCATGAAGATCTTTGCACAGTGCTATGTTATGACCTTAAAAACTTATACCATAGTGCACGATTTGTAAACTAATACATTTTGATGTTTGCATCACATAACCAACTCTATATACAGCTCTGACATAATAAACTTGCTCGGTAGCTCACCTGATACCGAATTGCACTTGCGAGGCGGAGGGTTTGGTATGAGTCCCGTGAAACATGAGTCATGATAAAAGAGCTCAGTGACTTGTATAGGAAAGCTAAAATGGCATGGTTGCTTCAGCTCACACGTTTTTACCTCACATTTGCTTTTGTTATTTTAATCGATTAGGTTTAATGCAGGTGGTACGTTATTTTCAAATGCGATATTGCATTAACCTTTTAGTATCATTCACCAGACATTTCATTTCCAAACTGCTGTGATACATACAACCAACATATTAAAACTTTGCCAAATTCATGTTTATCTAGCACCACCTATATTTTACTTTGAACGTATTGTGAAACATGCAAGAAACAATGTAATATCAGAAACAATGCAATATGCAGAAATTTCACCACAGGCACATTTTTCCAATGAGCCTGGGTTGGGCCTGGGACAAAGTTTCTAGTTTCCCTCTTGACGATGACCTTGGAGATTGGCATTAACATGTTACTTAGCTAACATCATACTCAAATAATACATTCTGCAGCATAATCTATGAATCATATCAGGCAAGATTTTGCAACTTTATACACCACTGGCACTCAAATGGATAACCATTGGCAGCTAAACCTCAAATTTGAGTCCCAACATTGCCACTCATCAAATCACAAACAAAATGAAAACAATTATTTTATATATAGATATACCTATCATTATTACCATTATTTTTCTCAATTGTTTTCTCAATTGTAGAAAAAGGCATAAAGCAGTTAAAAGGCACTGTGATTCTTTTTCAAATATTGCTGACCCTTCTGTTCTGTAAGTCACAGCATTAGATCACGACTCTACTCAAATTATCAGCTCCATCAGCTCTAAATTTGCCCTTCTTTTGCACTTGACTAAAACGCTAATATGAGGAGATTAAAATTCAACTTTCATTGATTCCAGGAGCCAATAGCATATTCCTCGGTCAGGGCTATCATGGTTAATGAGGCAGGTGGCTGTTAAGCCTCTATATTTAGAACTGTCAGGGCCATTGTATTGGATAAGCCATCTTTTTAGCCAAATGAATCAGGCAGACCCCTTTAATCAGTCAGACTTCACATGATTTATGTAGAAAATATACATATTCAAATAATTCATGAATGCAGTGCCGTGCTCTTGATTGTATTTAAATATTCCATACGCATATGCATGCATAACATAGCATGGCTGCAGTGCTCTGACGTCATGTGTATCGACTGTGAGGTTTTGATATCTGTCATACAGTATGGCTATCAGAGATTTCATGTACAGGGACATTTGAAGGAGAGCTGAAACCTGAAGTCTCTTCTCTGTTTCTCAGACCTGATGGGTCACCTTCACGATCAGTATCTTCACATCCACCTCCAGCTTCGAATAAATATTCCATGTGCCCTAAAGATAACACTGTTATAGAGAGAATGGGAAGAGCTTTAGCCAGAGATTTTACATTCATTGGAGGTATTTGCTAAGGCAAGCATCATAACCATTGCTCAAATGGTTAGGAATTTTAACAAGCCTCTTACCTAAAATCCCACTTTTCTTCTTTTTCCTCTCAAGGCATTTATTTTACAGCCAGGCGACCAACAAAGGTCAGTTAGAAAATGAGCTGGTGAATATTTAATGTGTGGCTACTTGCACACACACATTGTTGCAACATATGGCTTTAATTAAAAACAGCATGGTGTGATTGTAAAGAGCCATTGAGATAATGCCTCCAGGTGTGCCAGAGAACAGACAGTGGTATTTTGGGGTGTATTGATCCACTCAAACAAGACTTATGCATGGCTGATAAAGGGCAGTGAAACAAGAGGAATAAATGCCAAATGCTGATCAGCAGTTGGTGATAATGCTCATTGTTTTTTTTAAGTCAACTCAGCACTGACCCTATTTATCTTGATGCTAGTGTTGTCAGTTTAATTTTAATACAATTAATTATATATATAAAATGTTTAAAAGTTAACAAATGTAATCGCACCCTCTGACTTACACATTCCATAAAAAGAAAATGTGACACACACATAGACTAACAATGTCACTATAACGCAATGCATTCAATGTCATTTACAAAATAAATTGCTGTGGACTGTAAATTAGATTAAATTTAATTAAATTACTTTTTTTCCCCACATCAATCTAGACTCCGTACACCATAATGACAAAGCAATATTAGAACTGTCACAACTTTGTAAATGTATTAAAAATAAAAAACTGAAATAAGTACATTGCATACTCTTTACTTAGCTGAAGCACCTTTAACAGCCTCAAGTCTTTTTGGGTATATGATGCGACAAGCTTTGCACATCAGCATTTGGCAATTATCTGTCATTCTTCTCCTTGCCTCTTCACCTCTCAAGGTTTCTCCAGAAATGTTTGATTGGGTTCAAGCTCAGGCTGTGGCTGGGCCACTCAAGGACATTCACAGAGTTGTCTATAAGCCACTCTTGCCGTGTTTAGGTTCATTGTCCTGTTAGAAGGTAAACCTTCTGCCCAGTCTGAGGTTCTGAATGCTTTGGACTGTTTTCTTTAAGGCTATCTCAATATTTTGGTGCATTGAGCTTTTCTT
>NW_015552552.1:1244977-1276262 GCF_001515605.1 Sinocyclocheilus anshuiensis
ATAAGCCACTCTTGCTGTGTGCTTAGGTTCATTGTCCTGTTGGAAGGTGAACCTTCTGCCCAGTCTGAGCTTCTGAATGCTCTGGACTGGGTTTTCATTAAGGCTAATTCAATATTCTGGTGCATTGAGCTTTTCTTCTACTCTGACGAGTCCCCCAGTCCCTGCTGCTGAAAAACACCCCCACAGCATGAGGCTGCTACCAGCACACTTTACTTTTTGGATTGTAATCTGCAGGTGATGAGCAGCGCCTGGTTTCCTTCACACATGATGCTTGGAAATGAGGTTCATCAAACCAGAGAATCTTGTGGGTCCTTTAGGTGCTTTTTTGCAAATTCCAAGTGGGTTTTCGTGTGTCTTCACTGAGGAGAAGATTGAGTCTGGCCACACATAAAGCCCAGATCGGTGGAGTGTTGCAGTGATGTTTGTCCTTCTGTAGGTTACTCCTATCTGCACATATAATCATGGAGCTCAACTAGAGTGACCATCAGGTTCTTGGTCACCAGTCTAACCAAAGCCCTTCTACATTTGTTCAGTTTGGCCAGGAGGCCAGCTCTAGGAAGGGTCCTGGTTGTTCCAAACTTCTTCCATTAAAGGTAACGGAGACTACATGCTTCTGTGAACCTTCAACGGAGTAGAATTTTTTCTGAACTCTTCTCCAGACCTGTGGCTTGATGCAATCCTGTTTCTGAGCTCTACAGGCAGTTTTTTTTTTTTTTACCTCAGGGCTTGGTTTTTAATCTGATATGCATTTTTGGACGTTAGACCTTTTGTTAAGATGCGTATGCCTTTTCAAATCATACCCCATTCAATTGAATTTGCCACAGGTTAACTTCACTTGAAGTGTAGTAAAATCTACAAGCAATATGAATGTTCCTGAGCTAAATTTCAACTGAATACTTATGCAATAGAATCATTTAAGTTTTTTATTTTTAATACATTTGCAAAGATGTTAAAAACCTGTATTTTGCTTTGCCATTATGGTGTATGGAGTGTAGAATGATGTGTGAAAAAAGTAATTTAAAGCAATTTAACATAAGGAATATCGGCTTGTTGATGTTTGTCTGCCATTCTCGCTCTGTCTGCACAGCGTGCGTGAACGCGCTGATGATGTATCCTGTCTGTGCGAACAGGGTGCGCAGAGGTATGCAAATACATATGTTGACAGGCAGGTAGGAAAGCCAATTAAAACGCTCGGACCAAGCGTTTTGATTGGACGAACATTTCTTGGTCCTACGCCTTCCACAGAATATATAAATACAGATAAATATATTTAGACCACTTAACTTAATGATTGCTATCGTGATGTGAAGAGACTTTCAACCAGCATAACAAAAAATGTTTCTGAAGACAATCACCTATTGCACCTTTAACTTTGAAGTTTATTACTTTGAGTCGGTTGGGACGTGGTAACACACGGCCCTCTCACAATAATATTGCTTTACAGATCTTTCCCTTTTAGGAATGTTAATGCAATCATGCTGCACGTATCAGAAGTTCAGCGCTCCGACACTACATGCGTACCGCGCCTGAGCCCAACTGAACTGTGCTCTGGCCCACCTCCAACCAAGCCAGGGACGGCTAAACGAACCGTGCCCGAGCGCTGCACGGAGCGATCACATTAGTCAAATGAAAAGGACTTTGGGGGTCAAACGCACTCGGGCACGATTAAGATTGCCTAGTGCCTAACTCTAACGGGAGGTATCCCGCACACACGAGTCTCTACCCGCCCGCACCCGCACTCGCCCATCAAGTGTTGTCCCACGCCGCACTCTGCTGCGTTGGGTCCCGTGATCGTGCAGGTCTCTACTCGGAAGGTGCCTGTTACAATGTTATGGTCGAGGCTCTGGACTCTGAGCATAACTTGTTTTTCTATAACAAACTATAAAATATTTTCTATAAAAATGTCAATGCCCTGGCAGTGGCAAATAGCTTTGGTTTTATATTTAATTTGATTACATTAATGTTATAAGTTGAGATTTACAAGAAATATTTTAACTGCTACTATGTAAAAGGAATCCTGCTGTAAAAAAAAGCACCTTATTTGTTTAGTGTTTGCAAACCAAATGTTATTGCATTTTTGTTCATATAGCAGAACTTTTAAATGAAAAAAGTGCACAATACACTGCTTTTGAATTAATTATTGAATCTTGTGCATAATGAAAATCATGCGATTAATCGCGATTAAAATTTTTTAATTGTTGCCCAGCACTAATATATATATTGTGCATAATTTTGTGCATAATGCGATTAATCGCGATTAATCACAGAAAATAATGTGATTAATCGCGATTAAAAATGTTAATTGTTGCTCAGCACTAATATATACAGTATATATATAGCAAATTTTGACTTCTAAATCCACTTTTTGTAGGTTCTATTCAGCAGTGTTGGGAGTAATGCATTATAAGTAACGTGAGTTACGTATGCAGGTTACTTTTTTCAAGTAATTAGTAAAGTAATGCATAACATAAAATAAGTAATGCAAGTTACTTTGTTTTCCCATTTATTCACTGACAGCTCTCCTGTCCAATGTTGAGAGAAATTGGGAGTGAGGTGTAGACCAGAGGCACTTCCTTCTGCCTGAGGTTTATTAATTTCACTTTTTATTTGGTGTGAAAGGACATTTACAGTTGCCAAAAATATAACTTTTTTTGTTTTGTTATTAAAATAAATAAGCAAGCCCTGCCCAGGTGACAAAAAGTAATGCAAAAGTAACAATGCATTACTTTCCATAAAGAGTAACCAAATTAATTACTTTTTTATGGAGTAACGCAATATTGTAATGCATTACTTTTAAAAGTAACTTTCCCCATCTCTGGTATTCAGTGATTCACTCATCTGCCATTTGAGGGGCTTTTCTCAACAAATATTGAGTAATGTGGTTAATTGTGACTATTTTATTACAATTTTTAATTGATTGACAGCCTTCTGTACTTTATACACGATCCACTGCCACTACATATTCAGTTCTGCTCCATCCTGGTATGGAAGAATGAATTAGTTGAATCCTGGTGGATAAAATAAGTTTATTGAATATCTTGTTTCACTCAGAAATATCACATTATGAAAGTAAAATAAGATAGAAAAGTTGTTTCCGTCACAGCATGGTTACAGCAAAGGATAAAAAAAAGCTGTATCTAGTGTCAGAGTTGGGGATGAAGGGATGAGGCGAGGACTCACTGATGCAGGAGAAAGGGCTTTTATTGGCTAAAATAAACAAAAACAAACCAAAATTACCCCGTAGGGGAAAACAGGCTGGCAACCAGGCTTGGCAAGGCTGGACAGGACAAGGCAGACAGGACACGACAAGGATACAAGCAATATACGACGACGAGCTGGCACGAGACTGTAAACACAAGGAGAATAAATAGGGAGCAAATGAGGAGGGTAAAGAGGGAACACAGGTGGGGCAAATTAACCAGTAATCAGGTAACAAGATGGGTGGGGTTAGACAATTGACATGAGAGCACATGGCACAAGAAACCAAATAACACAAAAGCCATGTGCTCACACAAAACAAAAACACAAGCACGTGGCCAGCAAAACAACCACAAGCCATTTGCTTTAACAAAACAAGACACGAACACGCAGCTAATGAGAATACTCATAAGCCGCGTGTTCACACAAGACATGACAACATGAAAGCATGCAGCCAATGAAAAATACAAGCTGTGTGCTACACAGCACAAGACATAACATGAAAGCACACAGCCGAAAACACGAGCTGCGTGCAACAACACAAGACACGAGGGCAGAAGAGCGTACGGCCCGTGCGAACTCGAGACCGCACACTCCCACAACAAAACAGAACATGGAGCGCGAGTGTCCGAACCCCGACACCAAACCGAAACTGAATCTGAACAAGACATGAGTGCCGGGATCCGAACACCACGCTCCAACATGAAACAAGGCACGCAGACACACTCGAAGCTGCGTGCTCATAAGAAAACAAGACAAGACGGGAGTGTCAGGGCTCCGTCACAAAACCATGAATAAACTAGACCGAAGTGACAGAACCCTGACATCTAGGCACAGCAGTCTTTATTAATAAATAAATCAAAATAACAAAATACTCGGGTACCTCAGAAAGTTTCAGAAACGCAAACAGAACAGGTTGCAAACATAGACAATAATAGACCTAACTGAATTTCAGGGCTGTAAATACAGAGGGAAACAATAGGGGCTAAACAAAGATAATTAACATGTAACACATGAGGGCAAATCAAAAATCATGACAACTAATGAACAGGGACAAAGGAAACACAAGAAACAGCACAAAACTATACCTCAGTCCAACTCAAAACAGAACTCAAACACAGATGTGATGTTAAACTTTAATTGTAGCTTTAACACTAACATTGTGGGTGGTTGACTGCGATTTCACTTTTTAACGTTAGTTAGTGTGTAATGTTGCTGTGTGAGCATAAACAATAACTGCAAAGTTACGACGCTGAAAGTTCAATGCAAACAGAGATATCGTCTTTTAAAAGTAAGGCAGTTTAATGCCTACAAAAATGGCTCGTTGGGACTACAACGAGTTACTTCCTGGGTTCGTGTTGTCACAAATCCAGATTAACCCCACCCCCGGGAACATGCAGCAAAGGGGACAAGGCCATGCTGCGCTGCTTTAGAGAAGAGGAAGAGTTGTTGCCATGCCGTCAAAACTAGGGGTGCATGAAAAAATCTATTCATATATGAATCGCGATTCTGTCTTCTAACAATAATGGATTCACAAGTTTTAAAATCAATGTTCTAAAGCAGCGATTCTTAATCATGTTCCTCGCGTCCCCCTGCTCTCTCTCTCTCTCTCTCTCTCTGATTCAAATCATCAGCTCAGCTCCAACAATGAACTGTTCCATTTATACACTTATTTTCACATAGCTATGAGCAGTGTCAAGCATGCGGTTGCCATGCTGTATTAAAGCTTTAATCAGGATAAAACCATATATTAAAAGCTAACATAAGCGGTAGCATTTACAAATAACAGTGTTTCTAAAAGTATGAGACAACAACAAACAAAAAATACCATTAAGAGCTGTGCTTGCACGAGTTCTGCGCGATCCTCTTCACTATCTCTGTGTCTTAATCGGGCTAAAATTGATAAGCAATATTCAACGTCATTGTTTACAATACAACCGGAGCGCATTCTGAGGCGAGGGACGTGGCGCTTAGCTGGTGGTTTAGCGAATCACAACACACTGGGCCAGCTAACCAGTCTGAGCCCATCGCGTATTTCTGAGGAAGCGGCTTCATAAAACCAGGAAATCATCAGCGCGTTTATAGGAGAAGGGACAGAGTGGTGTTGAATAAAGGTAAATTATGTGAAAAATAATGCTTTTTTTTTTAACCGAAGCATTAACACATGTTAGACTGCACCCCATAAACACAATCAAGCCTAGAAAAAAAAAACTGTCAACCACCCCCTTTAACCATTCCATATGCATTCCTATAAACAAACTAAGCATTCTATGATAGTTAGGTTGTAATGAATTCAAGGCTATTATTTAGCATCAGTAGGCTAAGATAAGAACATCCAGTAAAAGCTTAGATTGCTGCAAAACGATGGGGTTTCATTCATTCAGAATACACAATGGTCATGACATTTGACATGGAAACACACACCGCTAAATGAGAACATCAATCATCTATATTTCACACGCCAGTGCATTAATAGCAAATGGATTATCTGTTGCTAAGATGGTGGGGTATCTGACCTTTCATTGCGCATGCATCAGCATTCAGCAAACATCGAGGGGAAAGTAGCCTACTATAGAGTGCAGATGCAGTTTTCTTAACAGCAAGCCAGTATTTAGCTTCACAGTATCTGTAAAGAACAAGGGCTTAGATCATTGCCAGCATTGTTTGCAAATATTGCATGAAACAATGCAGGACTAGAGTAGCCTATACATTACTCTAGACTAAAAAATGTTGAGGGTCTCTATCTTTTTTTTCCCTGAGCTTTGCTCCTTTAGTGTTTATTGTGTTTAAATGCTACAGTATTTCCTGTCTTCAGAAATATGTTAAGGACATTTCTATAGCCCAAACAGCAGAGCATGTTCACTAACAATGCAAAGGCCATGGGTTTGATTCCTAGGGAAAGCAAGAACTAATAAAATAAGATAAAACAAGTTGCTTGGGATTAAAAGTGTCTGCCAAAATGTAACTGTAAGAACAGGCTTTTCAATCCCTGAATTAAAATAAGATAACATTTAAAAATGTATAGTTACATTAGGCTACAAACAAACAAACAAATAAATAAATAATTGTTTTTTATTAGTTATTAGTGCTGGGCAATGATTAATCATGATTAATCACACCCAAAATCAAAGTTTTTGTGTACATAATATAAGTGTGTGTACTAAATGCATGTATATATTTTCTATATATATACTGTATGTGCGTGTCTTTATATATATACATAATAAATATACACAGTACACACACATATATATTATATAAACAAAAACTTTTATTTTGGATGCGATTAATTGTGATTAATCGTTGACCAGCACTAATATTTATATTAAGTTATCATATTTAAATGTTGTGGCCTATATTTTAAAAAAAAAGTATATTGTAATGTTAACTGATAGGTACATTCCTCTTATAAATGTAGTCTTATTTTTATAAATGTATACTATTCCTAATGTTATAATTAGACAGTTTGTATAGTCTCCTGAATCTCCTCAGTATCTCTGGGTGTTGTTTGTTTGCAATTATTGTTATGCTGTGTTACTCTCAGTTAATGCATCAGAGTCCTCTCATGCATGCCCTTCAGTGTGCTTTCATGCAAGTTTGCACCAGCTTTTAAATAGTGGGGCGAGATTCTTTAAATTATGCACATAAAGACAAGTGCTCAGAGAGACAAGTGCTCTGCCTTCTCCTGTATATGTATTTCTCAGTGCAGATTTCCGATACTGTCCTCCATTTAAATAAGGTTAAAGAACATTGTGGAAATGTTTCAGAATCATGCATTATTCAAAGGCTTAGCCATTCGTCTTCATCTTTGACAGACATCAAAAACTGATGCTTCGCTTTATGGAGAGTGAAGGTCTGCATGAATGATCTGACAATTTTGCTTGACTTAGAAAATAACCCACACCATATATCATCTCCCCACTGTCTGATGCTGGTCTAGCTGCTATTTATTAGCATAGCCATGCTAACAAAGCTGGTAACTGCCTAAAATGATGCCTACATATCTTGTTTAGGCAATTGTTTAATATTAACCAATAACCTGTATGGCCTAGATGATGTCATGACTCAAACAGGGTCAGATTTAGTTTCATGTTGATATTATAGTAACTACATGTCTCAAGCAACAGTAGTATTAAAGTGTTAAGTATTAAACCAACAGATCAGCAGGAATTTAGGAGTTTTAGCTTAACATTAGAAGTGGTCTTTATTTTGGCAAACCAGTCATGAAGTTGTCTTTTACTGCTGTGTACAGGTCAGCAATCTGCTGGACACAAGTATAGAGAGAAAGACTGTTTGACAAAACAGCTGTGATTCTAAACCTTTTAAGAATTCCTTTGGGGAGTTGAGTGAAAGTCCTGAATGGCTCTTTCCCTTCCTCAAAACGACAGGCACTTTAGCGCATGTTGCTTCTTAGTGTCTGCAACTCTTCCAAGAGCAATATAAATCTTGCAAATGTAGGAAATGGCTTGTACGAGCAACGTTATTTAGCCATTGTGTTCCATATGGTTCATCTCTCTGAAATGCTCAGTTCGTGTTTGAATAGACATTAAAGAAATAGTTCACTCAAAAATGAAAGTTCTGTCATCAATTATTCACCCTCACGTCATTCCAAGCACAAACAATTACTCAGCCTCATTGGTTCTTGTGCGTCAAACATGCATGTATGAACGTACCATGAACAATGTTTATAAGTGAATAAAGGCCTACAATAAATCTGTTAATCATCAGTGTTGGGGGTAACACATTACAAGTAACATGAGTTACGTAATCAGATTACTTTTTGAAGTAAATAGTAAAGTAATGCATTACTTTTTAATTTACAAGAAAATATCTGGGTTACGTTTTCAAATAAGTAACGCCAGTTACTTTGTTTTCCCATTTATTGACTGACAGCTCTCCCCTCATGTTGAGAGAAATCATGAGTAAATGCAGAGAGGTTGTGTCCGCTGTGTAAACATGATGATTTCTGTAGTATTAGACTAAATGTGAACACGCATTTACTCATCTCTCTTGAACAGATCCAGGATTCCTCAAAGTCAATAAAAACAGTGCAATTCAAACTCAAAATATGATGCAAACCTGCAATAATTAAATGTTAAATAACATAATAATTAAAAAAATCAATTTTATTAACCAATGTCTTTGCTGCTGAACTTCAATGATCCAATTCAACCATACTAATGAACAAAAATTACTTCAGTTAAACATAATATTTGTGTTTCTTTTTTTAATTGCTGAGGAGTATTGAACTTTCTTCTGCTGCGTCCTTTTCTTCAGGCAATCCAGAATAGCAGCACAACCGAAAGGTTTAAGTAAACCCGACTTATTTCCTTATGCCTGAGGCTTATTCACTTCACTTTTGGTGTGAAAGGCTTTTGCCAAAAATATAACTTTTTATACCGGTATTAAAAAGAAACCAGCAAGCCCTGCCCAGATGACAAAAAGTGTAAAATGTAACATTACTTTCCATAAAAAGTAACTAAGCAACGCAATTAGTTACATTTTAGGGAGTAACGCAATACTGTAATGCATTAATATTAAAAGTAACTTTCCCCAACACTGTTCATCAAATAAAATGATCGTGTCTTATCAGAAAATGTGGATTAAGCTGATTGATTCATATGGATTACTTTTTGAAGCTTTAATGTTTGGGTAACTTTCAATGGAGGAATAGATTTCAATATTAATATGTGTAGCAAATTAGCTCAAAAGGGAAATGTATACAAAAATTTTTTTAATTATTATTAATTATGATTAATTACAATTATTTATATCAGCTGCCAGTAGTAACTGTAGCAGAATTAAATTGCCATCAACTAATCCGTTCGTCCAGCGAACATTCAGTGTAATTTCTTATCAACTCTAAGAAAGGATATTTTCTTGGCCATAGAAAATATCTTCCTACAGTATTAATGCATTAGAGCATGTAGCTACCTGTTGATCAGAATCGTAAAGGGACATTATTCACAAGCAGTGACAGAATCAGAAACTCATGTAATTTGTGCACAAAACTTTATTAGCTAAGCATTAACACACATAAATAATCCAAACAAACAAACATACAATCACTCATACATGGGGGAAGGGCAAGTGAGACTGGATAAACCATTAGAGAAACAAGAAAATGCAGCTATGGAAAAGGAGTAAGTTAACCTTTGAGTGAAACCATCAGCTCCATTTTACAACGGGGTGTATAGCTTATACTAAACCTCTGTTTCGTTTAGTTAAATGTACGATACTTGCGATCACGTTCTTCCGGGTTTGAAGAGTGATGAACTCCAAAGATGTTCTGACTCGATGGTGATTGGGAGTTTCTTCCCAGGTGGAAAGTGAAGAAGAGCTAAGAGAGACATCAGCTGAGATCCTATGATCTATGTTGAATGGAAAGTCAAGGCCGAAGCCTGGCACAAACTTAAGGGTTCCTGAAGAGTTCTAGCTCACATCCTCATCTTCTCTGAATCTAACAGAACTGCAGACTGGCTGACTGCCAGGCTCTGGGCGGCTCTGGGACTTAGCAACCAGAAGACGGGAAGGTGATGAGAGACGAGTGAAGAGACTAAAAAGCGAGGCAGGTCATTGAAGTGAGACCTTTTAAGTTCTGTGGAGGTCACACATCTCGGGGGTCAAAGAGCCAATGGTGACTTGCACTTTTGGAGGGAAAATTTATGACTCTTTGTCTTAGAGCATGGTATTTTGCATATGTAATTCGATTGGGTGCTGATGCAAAAACTACTAAAAATTCTTAGAACTCTAATATGTTGCATAGGTATAAAAATATAATATACACTCTCAATTAGATCATACGAAGATGAATTCATAGAGACCAAACATGGTATAGGTGAGGTTACATTAACTAGTGATCTATCATAAGCATGCATAAAACAATATACAATACACAAGACCATATACAAGGAGGCAGTAATCATACACAAAGACTTGGGGATATGCATGATAGGAAAGTCATAGAAAAAATTGTCTATGAATTAATGAAAGAAGTAATTTCCTATAGCAGTATGTGTCTGTTTTAGAAAGAATTAAGTAGGGAGGAAGATTCTCTCTACATACTTTTAGGCCCCGTCCACACGCAAATAGCAAATAAATATAACAAACAATAGGGTAAAAATGAAAAACTATTTCCATGTCTTCAACCTTTTTTTATGTACGGAAATTACGCTTTCTTTCTCCCGTTCTCTCTCACAGACGCACACACAGTACAGACACACGCTCGCGCACACACGCGGAGACGCGACCAGAGCTGAAAAGCTACATGACATTTCTCAGTAGCGAGGTTCTTGAAGCAGTTCAACTTAAAGATTCGCTATTAGTAGACGCTGCTGCTGAATACTGCTGAGAGACGCACAGACGCAGGTATTCACACGCGCTTAATTGCTCTCTCTTTCCCTCTCTCTCTTTCGCTCGCTCTCTCTAATAAATGCATTAGACTACATTAATAACTGCGTTAGCCTGCATATCAATGGCTCAAGCCTCTGTTATTAGCTCTAAAATTACATTTTGGAATTTGCAACGAAAGGTTTGGGATGAGGTGTGTAAAAAATTAGCTAGTTCAACACACACAAGATTTCAGGACAGAAACATGTTAAATATCTTGAAACAAATCATCTGAACAATTGATGTATGATTGTGACTCTAGGCCGTTAAAATTATTAGAGAAATAATGTACTCCCGAAGTGGTTATGTGGCCACGTCGCCGCGCCTATTAATGGAATGGTCTTTCTCAGTTCTCAAACAAATTAATAACTACATTCGATTTTTATTGACTGAACTCAAGCGCTTATTGCGATAGAAAATACTGTAACGGTTTCACTGATTAAAAAATATTTTTGTTTGCTTGGGTGGTAATATTAGACCTATTATATTAATAGGGAAGGGGGGCCCAAAAATTTGTTTTGCCTATGTCACGAAAAGAGATAAATCCGGCCCTGCACGCGGAGACACATTTAGCTCTATACGGAAAAATGTTGTATCGGATTGGCGTTTCGTCCGGACAGATTCGGCATTTTGGGAGCGTGAAACCGCTATTTTTTAAAACCGGGTCCCAGAGTGGATAAATCTGAAAACGCCACCCTTGCATTTTCGTGTGTACAGCCAATCCGTGTATTTTGTGTCAGACACCACTACGTCACGTAACAGCAACAAAAACATGAACAAACAATGAACGATTGTCTTTTTATTAACTAACATTAACACAGATTAATAAATGTATTGTTCCATGTTTGTTTGTATACCGCGCGCAAGGTTTATGCGCATAGTCCAAGCCTTCTTCTCCGTTTTTAGTGTATCTCTGTGGCAGAATTACAGCGCCACATACTGGTCTGGCGTGTATACTACATCGTTTTGTGTCGGTTTCATGGTTTTGTGTGTATGCAGATATTTCTTGAGATGAGGGGGGAAAAAAGGTTGGATAGGGAAAGCTCTGGCTTCGTGTGGATGTAGCCTTAGGTCGTAAAGTTTATCTGATCTGGCTGAGGTGTCCTGGTTACCATAGTAATCAGGGGCCTGGAGGTCGTTCACAGACATATAGGCACCGAGTCTTGTGTTGGGTGAGGGTTCTGTGATTGTTTGTTAATCTAATGAATAATTGATTTGTTAAATCTAATGAACAACTGTGTGTCTGATTGGAACAAATGCTACATATGTTAAATTTTGGCATGTATCAATCAGTTTTGAGACACCAAAGAAATAATAGGTTTTGAGATTGCATTCTCATTAAATGTTTTTTTTTTTTTTGGTCACTATGTGCTTTCAGTTCTGTAGAAAAGAGCATCTCAGAAATTCAAAATATCTCCTTTTGCATTTCATGGAGGAAAGACAGTCATTCAGGTTTTAAATAATGTTGCAATGAAAGTTTTAACTAGTCCATTCTTTGGATTACTGGAAGTATTTTTCCCTCCCTTCACCTCATACTAATGTACAACATACAATCATGTTAAGACCACAAATGAGCCTCATTTCACACATGTTGGCAGATGCATTGTTTGAAGGTAACAGGACACCATTCAAAGTTAGTGTTCTGTACACAAATTGTATCAGAATTATGAAGTTTGATCCCATGGATCAGATGTGTACAAGGAGGGTTACGTGATGCTGTTGTTGGCTGCTGTCTCCTCAGTGAATGGTTAAGCACACCTTTAGTTGGAGGGTATGAGGAGTTCTAGCACAGGGTAACATATTTAGAAGTCTCTGGGGTCAATCCGAACACCCTCTGCCTCTCCCACTACTGGAATGATGGATGAGGGGGCACTATAAGAAAAGATAACGGAGGTGGAGAAAGACAATCCAAGAAAAGCCAGAATTAGTAACAGCAAATGGGCATCTAGGAAGGTAACTGCTCTAAAGAAAGGATAGATCTGATGGGACGATGCCAATGTGTTGCCAAACTCAAATGAGTTTTACATTCTAACTTTTTTAAATGTCTATAATGCTAAACTGTAAGAATCTAATTCACTGTAACCAAGTGCTATTTTTTGTGGAATGAAATGGGATTTGTAACCCATTTTACTTTCATAATGTGACATATTTCTGGGTAAACAAAGAAGGTCAATTGAAACCAAATAAAAAACAAAAAAAAATCCTGGTGACATTTCTGTAGGCCTATAACATTGATTCTTGCATGTTTCATGAGCGATGCTGTTCAGTTTTATCTGAAACGGATGAAACTTGAATCTGGCAAAGTATTGTTACGTTGGTTGTTGTACGTTGCAGCAGTTCAGAAATTAAATGTCCGTCGAGTTAGGTTAATCACATTTGAAAAAATTTACCACCTACAACAAACTAGATGAGTAAAGTTTGTGATCAAACTTTAGGTTGGCTTGAGAAAGCCTAGTCTGAAAGTTTGAAGCTGTTGTAAAAGCTTTAAGTTTGAAAGTTTGAAAGTTTGAAAGTGAAACATTTTCCCAAACAACCTCTCATATTTTCCTATTTGCATGTGTAATGCACTGAGTTTCTATCATAATCCACATTTTAAGAGGAGCCAAACGTCTTCAGAAATGTTTGGTTACCATTTTGTTTGCTTTCCTATTTTGCTTGAAACTTCCTGCCTTGCATCCTCCGGACTGCACGACTGGAGGTTATTAAACCTGATGTTTTGGGTTGTAGGAGACCCTAAAGTTCAGTATGCACTCAGAGTCCTAGATAGATAGATAGATAGATAGATAGATGGATGGATGGATGGATGGATGGATGGATGGATAGATAGATAGATAGATATGTTGCTAGCATGTTGGTAGCATGTTTCATGTTAGCATATCGCACATCCTGTTTTAGCATGTTGCTGGCATGTTTCACTTTAGCATACTGCACGTTGATATCATGTTTTAGCTTGTTGCTAGCATGATTTAATATTGCTATCATGTTTTAGCTTGTTGCTAGCATGATTTAACACATTGCTAGCATGAATTAGCATGTTGTCCTAGGATAGTCATTAAACTTTGCTTGTGACAGACAGCTAAACACTTGACAAGTCTTATTGAACAAAAGTTTTGACCCCCTCAATGAAAGTCTATGGGACTTTTTCATCATCCGTTTAATGAAAACCATAAGTCCGATATAGCAGTCCGAGTCAGACAAGTCTGAAGGTCTGACCCAAGTTTGGTGATTGTAGCTTCAAAACTCTAGGAAGGAGATACAGTCCAAATTTAGTCTCGAAGAAGAAGAATAAGAATAATAAGAAGAAGATGAAGATGAAGAACCTTAAATAGTAGCCTACATCAGTAGGTTGGCTTTCTCAATCCTTTACATACTGTATACATTCTTATGAGTTTTCATAATTAGTTTTGTTTTACTCTGAGATATTGAATTTGACTCAATTTCAAAAGCACATTCTTTCCCCAACTTGTATGACCTTGAGATCCACTATTTTCCTGGAGGTAAATTTTTTTGTAGTCATCTTTTAATGTTAAGAAATGGAAAAGTGTGTGCATATTTCAGGATAACTGCTTATGAGCCCATTAGACTGTCATGAGTTCTGACAGCTGTGGTATTTTTATAGCTCTGGAACTTCGGCCCTTAGAATGATTGTAAGGTATAAGGCACATTCACAACCAACACTCACACCGACACTCCAAACAGTCAGAAAGTACTGAATTGATTTACATATGTAGTAGATGATGCTTATAAAATAATAGCACACCTCTCCTCAAGCCGCATAATTTGAGATTAAACACATTGAGTTACATACTGAAGGTATGAGCGATAAGTATGAGCAGTAGTGATACTTGTATCTATAGTATGGCATGGCATATAGGCCTATATATTATTTCTCAGATAACAAATAATATTTTAACAAATCTGCTCCGCTGCTTTTTAATATTAATTGCTTTTTAAGTCCATCCAACCAAAGGCATGTGGGAACATAAAGGGAAGAAAAAAAAAACATAAAACATAAAGTTGTCATAGAGAGGACCTCTGATAAACTTTATGATTGTGTACCTCTTACAATATCAGATCAATTGAATTTTTAGGTTAGTTCAGGCTGTAAAATGTTATTTGGTATGCATAAAACATAAAGTTGTCATAGAGAGGACCTCTGATAAACTTTATGATTGTGTACCTCTTACAATATCAGATCATTTGAATTTTTAGGTTAGTTCAGGCTGTAAAATGTTATTTGGTATGACAACCAAAAATGCATTAATGTTTATGAATTAATCCAGTTTGTTTAAAAAAATACTTTATTTTTGTATTAAAAATACATGTTTTGAAAATAATGATTAAGATGTGCAATATGTGGACACTCACATGTATTCAAAGTGTAAGGTACTTTTAACTTGATTACAACACACAACATTTTAGACTCGTTAAACTGAACATGGTATAATGTATGAACATGATTATTGAAAATGGTATAAGTTTTCCAAAATCATAAAAAAAATGGTGTAGAATTTACTAAACAATTTTCATTCAGAAACTGCTAGTAAATTTGATAAATAATTACTAAGAAACAGCAAGTAACACATTGAATTAAATGTGACATTTTGAAGCACAAAGACTGAAATAGCATTTTATTGTACAACAAGAAAGTGTTTATAGAATTTCAAATGATTTTTTCCTTTGTGCACTGTAAAAAAAATCTCTAAAAATATTGCACAATGTATTGTATTGAAATAAAGGAATTTTTCATATGCATTATTTTCTACATTTTTTTTTTTTACCTTTATTTTCAATTTTACATTTCATTGCAGTGTGGTTTGGTGTTAACAGCAATGCCTGTAAAATCTATGGATAATGTCCTGGCAGAAAATGTCAGTTTTCCATTTTATTTATTTAGTCATTTATTTGTTATTTGCTTGTTTGATTTTGTTTATTTATTTAACAGTGTGAACACACTTTCTTGCAAATAATTTAGAAATAGAAATTCTCAATATCGTTCACATGGCTTTATTTAGGGTTGTCAGTTCAAATCTTCCAGTGGTGGATCATAAACAAATACTCTGGGAATGTGTCTGCATGACAGTTTGACCAATTGTGCCAATTTGGAATCTCATCTGAGACATGTACACTCGCTGTAAATCTCACTATCGCTGTAAAACCTTCTTGATTAGTTAATTAACTAATTGAACATGCAAGACCATTGATTTAGACCACACCACTCTTTCAAGTACACACTTCCTTCTGCATAGCCAGGAAGGATATTCATCAGGCAATTCTCCTATTATCTCAGTGCCAAAAAGGCAGACAGACCCCAGGTGCTGGGAGCAGGGCAATTCATTCTGTTCTCCTTCCAATCATACTCCATGACAGCTCTTCTGGGAGATCTGCCATCTTATCAGCCTGTTGTTACTGTGGGCTCTGATGGTGAAGCAAATAATGTGAGTGAGAGTGTTTCTTTCTCCAGCACTTAGAGGATTACATTATGAGAAATAATGAGTCGAACACATATCACACGCTTAAATGGCATCACATTTACATTAAATGCTCTTCTTCCAATAACACATAATGGAGCTGAAGTCGTAAACAGAGACATTTTCAACATAAACGGAGCAACTGCGAAGAAGATGTGTTTTGCATATTTTCCCAAAAGCTCAGAGCAATTAGCGAACAGCAATATCTAGCTTGATATGGGTTGTAAAAATGACATTCATACATTATTATTTATATAATACATACATAATTTCTTGCAATCACAAAATAAATTTGTATTTGGAAACTTAATTGTTAGTGTAACAAAGTTCGTAGTCGCGGGAAGAAGGAGGCGGGAACCAGCGAACGTTCAAACAAAACTTTAATAACAAAATAAACAAAATAGCACGACAGCCCCTCGCGGACGACTGTCGCGCACAAACAGAACCAAAACACAAAAAGTCCAGGCCTGGTCCTCTCTCATCCAACACTGTCGTCACTCCTCCTTTTGTCCTTCCGGAGCTCCTCCGTGGGACTCGAAACCGGTAAGTGGCGCGCTCCGTTCCCACGGCTCTCGGCCCCACCCCTCTCGTCACAGTTAGGTACTTATTATTTAGATTTGGTGGCTTCTGAGTCAACATGAAATCTTGATCCTATTTATTTCTGAATGCAAACTCCTGATCTTATTGTGCATATTATTACAAAGGAAAACAGTCTCTGTAATCTTTGATACATTGCCTTTTGCATATATTTTTTTAGTTGCATATAGTTTTTAGTTGTTTTTTTCTATGTCTTTCGCACATGCAAAAGTCGCCTTGACAGTTGTAAATTATAAATAATTATTAGGCTTAGCGTAGTGATTCAGGGTAAAGCAAAAACATACTGAAAGATGGATTTATGATGTACTCGCTTATTATTTAAATTGTTAATTTCACAACAAAGTTGCATAGTATAGCTTTAATTCTTAAATTTGATAACTAATGTGCTTGCCGTGCTGTATTGATCCACATATTCTGGTTAGTGTTTGTTATAAACTCTAACCCTCAGTGTTGTTAATTCTTAATTCCTTTTCTTAATTCTGCTTAAATATATTTTCGATTTGATTTGTCTTCCTTAGCATGTACTCTATTTAACTGTTTATATCCATCTGTACATTTACAGTTAGAGATGTCGTCATTTCATTTATGGTCATTTTTATGACTTGCTTAATGCTCTCTGATACAATAATAACTCAGGGTGTTTTCTGTTTATTCCACATCAGTGGAGCATGTGCTGCACCCTTGGTGGGCTCTCTTCATGCCCTCGGTCTTATGTGCCTGGACTTGAATGAGCCCTTGAGACTGCTGTGCCTATTTTGATCAGCATCTCTGTATTCACTTTTAGAGCATTTGCCATTTGCTCAGCTCTGCTTTCGTGTCACGCCAAGCGGGAGGGAAGGACTGAAAAGATGGAGACAGAAAGAGGCTGTTCTCACATGTGAAAAGGTTCAAGTAGAGTGTGATTTTGTTCGAGCATGAGGCTTTTAACCCTATAAATCCCACTGTATCACATTTTATACATGAAGGTCTCTTTATTATCATCACGATCAAACTGTGCTGAAAAACCTGTACACAATATTACATGCCTACTCTCGTCTGATTGATAGTTCGTGCTTATTAGCAAGTAAATCCTTAGTAGTATCATCCTAAAAACATTGACTTTTAGGTCGTGGTACATGCGTGTTTTTCTGTGAAATCTTTAATAGTTTTTATTAAGGAAGTTAAGGGATAGTTCACCGAAAATGAAAATTCAGTTATCATTTATTTACTCTCAAATTGTTCCAAACCTGTGAGTTTCTTTATTCTGTTGAACACAAAAGAAAATAGTTTGAAGAATAATGGTAACCAAACAGCTGACGGTCTCCATTGACTTCTATATCAAGGGAAAAAAAATAAAATGGAAGTCAATGGGAACTGCTTGATTACCCGCATTCTTTAAAATATGTTATTTTGTGCTTAGCAGAAGAAAGAAATTCATACAGATTTGAAATGACTTTGAAGCAAATTTACTTAACTGAAGCAACTTTACTTGATTATCTAGTCATCAATTTTTTTGATAATATTAAAATGTAAGTATATCAAATACGAGACAACAGACTTTTGAGGAACATTTGTGGAACGTACTGTATATTCTCAATCGTCGTTGTATTGCATCACATTACATGTTTTGCCCTCCCAAAATAAAAACGGAGCTTTGATCATAAAACAAAGCATTAAAATATCATTTTAGACATACTATTGGGAGATATAGAATGATAACTGATATCCATATGCATTTTATGTAAGTAGTCTGCTATGCTATTAGAAAGATCTCATTGACTTACATTACATTACATTACAGTGAGTTCAATACTATATTATAAAACGTATAGTTCTGGTCCTTGATTCTGATTGGCTGATCCACGTTTGAAGCTGTTGTAAATTACTTTACAAACATACACCTTTGTTTACTTTGAGTGTTGCTTGGCAACCACTCTATTGCAACCACAACTGTTTCTGAGGAACTACTTTGTTTGGTGGAAGTGAAGAATACTGTTTTTATTAATATCATTACACTTTATTTGCTCTGCTTTATTTTGTGAAACCTTACTACATATATGGAATAACCGTTTTATAAAACCAATAAGCCCCGTGAAGCCGTGCCTAACAACGCCCCTTAGCTGTTATAAATTCACTGTAAACCAGGGCTTCTTGGGGCTTATTGCTTTATTATACTATATCGACCATAAAACCTGATGTATCAAATGATACGAAATAAAGTACATTTTATTGCACACTTTTTTTATAGATATGTTTTACATTTTGTCTAAAGGTTTAATAAACTGTTTTTTTTCATAAGTCAGGCTTTACAGTGTTAATGAAACCTTCATGTGTCACAGGGCTCATTGTGTCTATAAATCAGAACCCGCCTGAGTCAGCAACAAATACGCTGTGTACTTCTTTCCTGGTCCATGTCACAGAGAGCAGTGATCTGATGGGATCTCCATCTACTCGCAAAATTATGCATGTTCATTGGGCAAAAGCCATCAAATCAACTGTCTGTTTCCCGGCTGTATATTTGTCCCCAGCGTAATTGCAGAAGAAGGACATTAACTGCCATTGCAAAGGAAATATGAACAAGATTGCTTGTATACGTTCTCAGAGCAACCTACTCAGCCTTCAGTGGTGACATCTGTCCAATTTTGACCCATCTTATTGTATAATACATCCAGCCAGCGCTGACACTAATATCTAAAGGATAATGAAAAGCGTACATTGAGCCCATAGGACGCACAGGAGGTTTTGTATT
Organism: Sinocyclocheilus anshuiensis; assembly: GCF_001515605.1. Classification (NCBI taxonomy): domain Eukaryota; kingdom Metazoa; phylum Chordata; class Actinopteri; order Cypriniformes; family Cyprinidae; genus Sinocyclocheilus; species Sinocyclocheilus anshuiensis. The sequence goes on from NW_015552552.1 coordinate 1,264,361, forward strand.
CATTGTTTTTCCTGCATTTTATTTTCACCAGTCCTGAGACTTCAGCTGATCTATCTTTGCTGTTAATGTCTTCGGGGTTTATAAATCCCCTTGTTAATCAATGCGCCTTCTTGGCTTGATGACGGACTGGTTAATCTAATATTGAACCCTGTATTCTCCTGGCTTTGTCCCTAACAATTATATAAATAGATTTTTATCCTCCTGTCTCATTTGCTTATCTCCCCATGTCACTAATTGTTTTCTCTTGTACCCTTCTATGGCTTTTCATGTTTTGTTTTTTTTTTAATTACATAAATACTGTTCATTTTTTATATATTTTCCTCTATGCTCATGTATGAAATTAAACACCGCCATGCTTCAGTATGACTTGAATGGAGACCCTGCTCTCGGTGGACCCCGATGCACTATTCACAACCCCATCTCGCTGCCTCCCTTATTGATTGCTTCTTCCCACAAGCAATGCATGTCTCAACGCAACACACAGCACCTCTCCAATTCACGATGGGGATAATTTAACTCGTTTGTCATTGGCTGGCCTCCTTCCCTCCCTGCTTGCCAAAGCAGGCATGCTGGGAATATTGAGGAATGGATGTGTGCAGATTAATCCGTCCCAAAAGCATGGCCTGTTATGAAATTACCACTTATTGACCTTTACTCTTGTCCTTCACAGAAAGATCAGGCCGTAATTGATGATGATTGATGACCTGTCAATTACTGATTTCTGCCATGCCTCGCTGGAATTACGATTTAAGATTGATCTTGTGGATTTGCCTTTTCATATATACTTAACTCTGTAGTGCACACTCAAATCATGTTTTTCCTCTGAAAGCTTTCTCTCTTTCCTTGTTTTCTTACAGTGCATTTAAAGGATTGATGTGTCCTTCATGTTATTGGACAGTTGATTTCCAGGTCACAGAGTGTAAGATGGAGGAGCAAAGAAGGGTAGAAGTGTCAGTCAGAGAACAATAATGTTTTTGTGTTGCACTGTGCATTTTCACCGTGCAGTTGCCTATACATTAACCAAGAAAACAATTACTAAACATTGTAAAATGCATTATTGCTTCTGACAGTGGCCAGTTACTCACACTTGTGTGGTGCGGCATTACTGTCGGATCCAATATAGCATCGTCTTTTAGTTTCAATCTTTCTGAAAATCCCACGCTGAATTGTGCTTTGTTTGCAAATGAATCCGTGGTAAAATGAAGGGAACAAAAGACCAAGTTCTTACTGACACGGTCTGGCACTTCATTAAAAGTAAAATTCATCCACTCTTTCCTAATGCTGCGATCAGAAGGAAAGCAATGCAAAGACTATGTTTTTCCACAACTTGGCACTGCACAGCATCTTGTTGTTTTCTTGTTGTCGTCGCCGCTCTCATTATTTACACGACATGCGTGAATCAGTGGGCGGAGCTAAACAGATAGCGATGTAGAAGCAGGCGTTGATGTTCTTCTGCGGAGGCGGTGTTTGTCCACACTATTACATCATAGAGTGGCACATTCCACAAGCTGTCGTTTTGGCCATAGGTAGATCCCACATTTGACTGCTCCAGACACGTAGACGCGTCCACCATCTTGGAACAGTCTATATGTCGTCACTCACAAAAAAAATCAATGAGTTTCAAGATGCAACAACTAAATTTAAATTCCCGAGGTAAGAATGTTTCACAGGTAAGAATGTGTTGGTTTAATATGTATTAACTCAATATTACAGGTTTTTAAACTAAAGTACCTTTTAAATGGCTAACGGCTTCGTCTTCTTGTATTGTGTTAGTTTAGCAAAAGTATCTTCTGAAGTCTACTGAAGATATAGATATTCATACATGCATATAACTACAGTCGCAGTGCAGATTCCGTGTTCACGGACCGGCTTTGACATTTCCAATATGGCAGGCAGCTTACAAATAACTGCCGCTAATAGATCATACATGTCTATGGTTTTGGCAGACTGGCTTCAATATAAGCTGTTTTTAGACTAACAAGAAAGTTTTGAGTTCTGAAACTTATAGGATGTTTTTACAATGACCTCTTTTACGTCAAAAGATCAAGGGAATTTTGATTTCTCAGTTCATTTCTTAGCAGTAGGCTATCATCTCAGTACTGAGCATAACTATATTGTTGCATAGATAAAGAGAGTAGTATTCAGCTGGTCATATGATCTTAATGCGGCCGTGCGCTCTTCAGTCCACGTGTGTTGTGTTTTCTTGTTGTCTTGTGTTGTTGTTGCACGCAGCTCATGTTATCGGCTGCTTTTGTCTTGTGCTGTGTAGCACGCAGCTTGGTTTTCGCTGGTTGCATGCTATCTTGTCTTGTGTGAACAGGCCGCTTATGAGTTTTCTCATTAGCTGCTGTGTTCATGTCTTGTTTTGTTCAAGCACATGACTTGTGATTTGTTTTTGCTGGCCATGTGCTTGTGTTTTTGTTTTGTGTGAGCACATGACTTTTGTCTTTGTTTCCTGTGTGCCATGTGCTCTCATGTCAATTGTCTTGACCCCACCCATCTTGTTACCTGATTATTGGTTAATTTGCCCCACATGTGTTCCCTCGTTACCCTCCTCATTTGCTCTCTATTTATTGTCCTTGTGTTTGCAGTCCTGTGCCAGTTCGTCGTCGAATGTTCCCTGTCGTGTGCCTTGTCCTGCCAGCCAGTCAGGTTGCCAGCTGTTTTTTCCCCTACGGGGTAGTTTTTGTTTGTTTTGTTTTGTTTTGTTTCTGCCTTTACTAAAGCCCTTTTCTTCCTGCAATATTGAGTCCTCACTCCGTCCTTCATCCCCAACCCTGACATAATTATGTAATAGCTGTCCCTGAACATTCTACTGAACAAGAACCAGCATAGATCTCCTCAGTGATTTAGAAGCCTGATAAATATTGTTTTGTACAAAATCCTTAAGATAATATAATCTTGCTTGAGTACAGAACATGGGAGTCATTAGACTTTTTACTGGGAGTTATAAATCAACAGTGCCAAAAAAAAAAAAGCTAAACAAATGTTAAGAAATATGAGATAAAGGAATGTGAAATAAATCAATTTTTCTAAAATAACATTGTCTAACAGTGAAACCAGCAGATAGTTTCAGAGGGATAAAGTGTCTCTTTTGCCTCCAATCACATTGTGTTCTCATGGTAGAAATATCATCTAGAAACATCTGGTGCAGAATAAGATAATGACTGAGAACTTGGTGTATTATGCACAAGCAGAACTGAGCAAATGTGCCATAAGCATTACTTTGCTGCCCTCCAGTGGGTATCAACAGCATGAAGTAGTGGTGGTCCTGAAACAACACAGATTTCCCACTCCATGCCTGGAATGATATTTATCAAACCCACAGAAACAAATAAATGTAAATTGAAATTCAGCCTGATGCCGACTGAAGATCATAAATGAAGCAATAAATGTTGAATTTCCTAATTAGGATTGCATAATTAGTACTTGTTATGTCTCTTTGGGATTGGTTGGTTTTTATAAAGAGCTTCAAAGCATACATTTCTAAAGTGCACAGTAACTGCATTACAGATGCATATGCATTTTCATATATCCATTCCTGATTAGACATTAATTATTTGACATATTATTTATTATAACTTTTAGAGATGTTTTTCAAGAGCAACATCTTTCAGGCAATTTCTCTTCCCTCAATAGATTGGGATCCCTGACATTTTAACCCAGACTGATGGTAAACCTACAAAACATTTGTCTCTTTTAGCAGCGATTCAGCTAAAAGCTTTTTTGGAGAGGTTTGGAGCGTGTTGAGCTCAGCAAGAAATGTTTTATCCTTACTGAAAATGTAAATAACTTGAAAAGAATGCACTATATGTTCTGTTGTAAACATTAGTCGAAATACAAATTATTCTATTTACAATGAAGATATCAAATAGGGATTTTCTCAGAAGAGGGCTTGAATAATATATAGACCTATGATGACAGTGATAGTTCTAATAGCTAAACAACAGGAAGATAAAATAAGTGACCATCCGTCCTGTGGCAAGGTATAATGTATTTCTTTAGTATGTCCTGATACTTTGTTTAAAGGTAAACTACAGAACCTTTGGCTTTCTTTGGCTTTCCTGCAAAATCCAGTTTGATACCTCAAATTATAACTATTATTCAAAGCTTTTATATTCAGGTAAATTGTTGCAACTGACAAATTGCTTTGCCTTTAATATAATCAAACCACTGCATTATAATATCAGTTTCGTTGCATATACTGTACTGTAGACACAGATGTCTTTTCAGCCACTTCTTCGAGCCCACAGGACAGTTGAGTTATGTAACTCCATTACCCGTCTTCACGGCTCGTCCCCACCTGGTTGCCTGCTACAGTCATCAGCCAAAGCCTAAACCCTGGGGCTCCATAAAAACCAGCCGTTAGGTTGGGAAAGTCCTTCACCAGAGTTTCTCTTCAGCTGTGTGGGGAAACGGGAGCACCCGGGAGCTCACATCACTGAAGCTCACTGGCGTCATACTGTACAAACAGATGGATACTAGAGAATGAGGTTGGTTGAGTGTAAACTCACCTAAACCAGTGGTTCTTAACTGTTCTCATCCCAACAAAGCATCAAAACTGTTTATGATATAAATTCAACAAAAATGTGCCTAAAATCAAATGTTGAATTTGAAAATATCACTATAAAATACAAAGGCCCAATGATATTCTAAATTATTAACATATTTATTTTCTAAACATGTCTTGAATTTCAATAGTTTTATGGTCTCTGCTATCAATAATTCACCATATAAATCATGTGGTTGAAACAAACCATGTTTTTCCTTTTTGCAATTGGACCCACATTTAATGTTCATGGTTCATGGTTTTTAAAGGTGAGGCAGTTCAATCAACCTATCTATGTTGGCATCTGACCCTATTATAACAAAACAGAAACCCATTTTTGGATCACTACCCATCAGTTGAAAACCACACCTTAAATCTGAGTCTACTGTCATTAAAAGCTCATTCAAAATTAATTTTTGGAACAACAAGCCATTATTTATGAAATAAAATATTTTATGCAGTTTTCTGCTGTAACGGTCATAAAGGACACTAAGTTATTTAGGAAAAAAATTGTTTAATTATATTTTATAAGGATGTGTAATTTTGACTAAAATACGCAGCTAAACTTACCGTTCCTCTGAGAGGAAAGGTAAGATTTTGTTTGATCTTAACAGATTGGATGCCTGCACCCCATATGCATTTAAATCCAAGGATGCTCAGCAGGTTGCCAGAAAGCAAAAACAGAAATGTTATGGGGAATGAGTTGATTTGTTTCTCATGAGTTGGCAATTTGTCAGCTTTTTAAAGCCTGAGTTTTTGATCATTACATATTTTTCCAGATCACGTTCAGACATACACTACAGATGAACCTAAAACTCTCCAACAGTTATACCTTGATTTAATGGGAAAATTCTGTGTGTAAATCAGTTCGCAAACTTTTACTACCATAATTTAAATGTGTGTGTGAGAAAATCGTAAAGAATGCAGCTTGAAAGAAATGAACCATCCAATGTGCATCTGGAAAAACATCCACACTGCAAAAAATCATTTTCTTGCCTTTGTTTTCCAGAAAAAAAGCATACTTACAACTAAATAAACTTGCATTTTAATTAAATAGTTCACCCCAAAATATATAAATATTCGTTTTAGCCAGACTCTAAGTAGTGACAATGAATAAGCACCATAAATTATCATAAAAGTTTTCCATACATCTTTTCAGTTCTTCTGAAGCTCTGTATTTTTCAATTCGTTAGTCATTTTGAAGCTCGAACAAACAAAAGATCAAACAATGCATTATTTTCATCAACATTGATTGGCTTTGGTGAGTACTAGCCCATTTGTCACTATTATAGACAAATCCATCACTCACAGCAAGTACAAGATGGTCACATGATTTACTTGCAGGTGTGGGATTACAAATTTAAGAATCTGTTTTAAATATGCTGATCCTATGTTCTGACATAGCATCACATGAAAAACTAAGGTGAAGTACATTGTATTTAGCATTTAAGGTAAATTACATCAGACAAATGATTATCTTAAGCAAAGTGTAGCAAAAGGTTCCTGTCTGTTCCTGTTCTCCTATTGTTAGTAAAATGAACCAGATTACTGAGACGATCACCTTTTGTTTGTAATGGCTCTTGGTGCCTCTGCCCCAGTCTTTGAGTAGTTATGCTGATTGGAATAGTACTGTCAGACTGATTGGATTAGCACCTATGCATTTGAATGACACTGTTGAGATCAGTGATGGAGAAATTCCGGTAACGGGCTGATTCCTGTATTGCATTTGCATGCTTTGTTTAGATTGTCTCCACCTCTATGTATCCCTCCCCCTTGAAAGGTATAAACTCTACTGTGCTGAGCTATAGTCAGACTTGGATGCCTGCAGCGACGCACAGCGAGTCCTCAATAAAGAGTGACTTCTGTATGAAAGATATCCCAACGTCTCCTGGTTTCTGCTTCGACGAGGAAAAAGTTTCCTACACAGGAAAAGAAAGCTGCAATGTCCTTTAAAACGAATGAACTGATAGTGATGAGTTACAAGGGCAGAGCATTCAGCAGGGCAGAGGGGTCATTCAGTTTAAACAAAGACAGTGCAAATTTGACCGCAGTTCTGAGTAGTCTAGTGCTTTAAGTTTAAGAGTAGAAATAATTCGCCCAGCATTAGCCAATATTGTTCATTCTTCTCGGCCCTTGATGAGCAAACATCTGGTTTGGATGAGCGTTTTGAAAAATGTGTCTTGTGAAAATGTGTCTTGTTTCCTCTATTCCTGGTAATGAAAAGGTAAAGCTGTAAAACTGAAGGAGCGTTGCCTTCTAAGACAAGCATGACCAAGTCAGCTGTCATTCATATTGTTGTTACTTGCTAGCAAGCTGTTTGAGTTCTGGTGGATGCCTCTTTAAGTGTGCACTTTTTTCACTTTTGGTACGAACTCGAGTCTGTTTGACGTCAGAGTTTAGTTTGTTTGGTTGATGTCTGAAGTCATCCACTTGAGTCCACTTGAACATGGTCTATGGTACAGTTTTTCTGGACTCCAGTACAGTTAAAAACGAACTAACCCACACAAGTGAAGACACAAGTAAGACACAAACCCTAATTGAAATTCTTTGATGACTGCAGTGCAAACATGGCTTTAAGGTCCAAATATATCTAAGTATTCATAAGAGTGAGAAGTGTCAACATCATCTGGTCCTGAGGTTCTTGACCTCTGTTAGATGAAAAGAGCTGTTTGAAGTTTCCATAAACTGTCTGGATTGATTTCTGCTTTGCTTTGCCAGAAAGAAGTTTGCATGCAAACAAAACTCCAGCAGTCAAAACAAGTGAACATTTTTCTTTGAAGAATAGCTTCATTTCACACACTTACGTTTCAGACCTCACCTCAGATATTGAGGTTTATTCTGATTAGGTAACAATTCAACCAAAGGACCTGCTGCTCTTTACCCCTTTGCTATGGTGTTCTGAGTGTTACAACACATTGTGGTACTATATGTTTTTTAGGTGATTGCTAAGTGGTTGTTTACTCAAGTCACCCCCAGTCAGGGGTGAAAATATATTATATATATACAAAACTGTAGAATATTTGGCCATTGTTAATGTTTTCATCCACTAGGTTCATCCTCAACCTTTTTTTAATCGAATGTCCTTCTTTATACTTAGAATTAGTGCTCTGCATTTATCCCATCCAAAGTGCACACACACAGCAGCGAACACACACCCGGAGCAGTGGGCAGCCATTTATGCTGTGGTGTCCAGGGAGCAGTTGGGGGTTCGGCACCTTGCTCAAGGGCACCTCAGTCGTGGTATTGAAGGTGGAAGACAGCGCTGTACAGTCACTCCCCCCACCTACAATCCCTGCCGGTACGAGACTCAAACCCACAACCTTTGGGTTATGAGTCCGACTCTCACTCCCCCCACCTACAATCCCTGCCGGTACGAGACTCAAACCCACAACCTTTGAGTTACGAGTCTGACTCTCTAACCATTAGGCCACGACTTCTCCTTCATTTAAATAAATGAACTCTTAAGCATATGCTGTTAGATTAATGCTGTAATCTTTATTTTTATTATTGTTTTAACATTGCAGTTAGGATTATGTTAGTATAACTAAATTTAACTAATTGTAAAACTTATTGAGTCCCTCAGGAAGTTTGCACAGGCCCCCTTGTGGGCCTTCTAGTTGAGAACCACTGTAATAGAGAAAAATATAAGTCTGATCGTCTTGTTTTATGCTGACTATGTCACTGAATTTACGATCTTTGTATTTTTGCAAGATTAGAACTGCTGTTAGTTGTTTTTCTTATAGGCATTTCATGGAATAAGCAGCATTTTCATAACAAAACAAATGTTATTAATGTCACATATGCAATGCTAAACTCCCTTGAGCAATGTTTTTGACATTTCTCATTGTATACTGTATAATTGAATTTCCCATGGCAACAGTTCAAGACATTTTCCAGCTGTTCATTGTACATCTGCTGATTTGTCTGTTCAACAGGCCAAAACTACCTCATATTTCTCATGTGTTTGCATGTTAAACAGCTACTGTGCTTCTGCAACTACTTTATTCTTCTCATGCTGTCGATTTCCTGTATCAACTGACATCCGCCACACAGGCACAATTTAGCCTTAGCCTGGGAGAATCAAGCTAATGATTGCAAGAATGTAATTGCCGCTCCTTATCACTCTAATCCTTTGCAAGGATAAAGAGCGAGAGAACGAGAGAATTTAATGTGGAATTGAATAGTGTATAAAATGAGAGCACTGGAAGAGTAATGGAGGTGAAGAGACAGAGGATAGCAAAAGCAGCTGGTTCAGTGGGGGAGAGAGTAAAGGGAGAGCGACAATGTACAAACATCGGTGTTCTTGTTAAGGAGGCATTTCCTTGAGTGCCTGCACACTCTCCGACTCCCGACTGTTTATCCCACAAAGATAACAGCAAAGGAAGAGCAAAGTTCCACAAGCTTGCAGCCAGCAATTCAACGGCAGTCCCATTTGTAACTACTAATGTCTTAAGATGGCTTAGTTGGATTTGAGGGCCATGGAGGGGGATTGTGAGCCTGTTGGGACTTATTGGGTTATCTCTACACTGGAAATGCAGGCAGTCACGACACAGTGAGGTCCTAGCACCAGGCTGCTGAAAAGAGCAGCCACAGTCATAAATGTGCATGACAAGAGAAAATGACATGAGATATTGGGGGGGAAGGGGACGTGTTGTAAGGGTTCTCTCCCTGGGAATATTCATCTTTGTAGTTGTGGTGTTATGACCAGCTCATCTCCTCAGTTCATACATCATCTTCGCACCCACATCAACAGCATTCAATGCTTCCAGAGATGTAAAGCTGTGGTTCAGTTGAACGCCTGTGCACGCCAGGTGTGACATGCTCTGCTGAACTGCTCTATTACTCCAGAGCTAGGTTAAAACTACAGGTGAGTAACAATACCTTGGCTAATTAAGGTTGCAGGTGTCGAAGTAAAACAGAGGGTGATATGACTGCAAGGTCGATGATACAGCAAAGTGCCTGTGAGCGCTGATAAATGTCCTTTTTCCCTGATTAAATGATATTAACGGCAATCATACTCTGACCCTGTGGTACAGTATATGAAAGGGATAGTTCACCCAAAATGGAAAATTCCGTCATTAATTACTCACCCTAATGCTGTTCCAAATCCGTAAGACCTTTTTTCATCTTCAGAACACAAATGGAGATATTTTTTATGAAATTTGAGAGCTTTCTGACCCTGCACAGACAGCAACACAACTACCATGTTCAAGGCCCAGAAAGTTAGTAAGGACATCATTAAAATAGTCCATGTGACATCAGCATGTATTGTGGTACTCCCGTGAATGGCGGTGGAGACTGACACGGAAGAGAAGAATTGTTGAATAAAGTCATCATTTTTGTTTTCTTTGCGCACAAAAAGTATTCTCGTAGCTTCATAAAATTACGTTTGAACCACTGATGTCACATTAATTATTTTAAGAATGTCCTTACTACCTTTCTGGGCCTTGAACGTGGTAGGACCCTTGCTGTCTATGCGGGGTCAGAAAGCTCTTGGATTTCATCAAAAATATCTTAATTTGTACTCTGGAGAAGAACGAAGGTCTTACAGGTTTGGAACGACATGACGGTGAGTAATTAATGACAGAATTATAATTTTTGGGTGGACTATCCCTTTAATGGTGAACTAGATGATGAGGATGTTGTGGGTGATATCCAGTGTGAAGCAACTGTTTGTGTTCACTAGGGTGTTTCTAAGTAGTTGTTATGAGTGATTGCTAGGTAGTTTCTTACTTGCCCAAATCAAATAAAGCAACACATCATGCCGCGATCTAAAGAAATTCAAGAACAGACACTCTCAGAAAAAAAGGTACAAAAGTTGTCATTGGGGCGGTACCTTTTCAAAAGGCACACCTTTGTACCTAAAGAGCCCATAGTGGTACCTTAAAGGTACATATTAGTACCTAAAGTGTACATATTAATACCTAAAAGGTACAAAAGTGTACCTTTTGAAAAGATACTGCCCCAGTGACAACTTTTGTACCTTTTTTTTCTGAGAGTGGATGAGAAACAAAATAGTTGACATGTATCAGTCTGGAAAGGGCTATAAAGGCATTTCTAAGGCTTTGGGACTCCAGCAATTACTCCAAGATTGCAACGACAACTCGTCCAGGAGGTCATAAAAGAACCCAGAACAACATCTAAAGAACTGCAGGCCTCACTTGAATCAATTAAGGTCAGTGTTCATGATTCAACAATAAGAAAGAGACTGGGCAAAAACAGCATCCATGGGAGAGGTCCAAGGCAAAAGCCATTGCTGACCAAAAAGAACACAAAGGCTTGTCTCACATTTGCCAAAAAATGTCTTGATTATCCCCAAGACTTTTGGGCAAATATTCTGTGGACTGATGAGACAAAAGTTGAACTTTTTGGAAGGTGTGTGTCCCGTTACATCTGGCATAAACCCAACACAGCATTTCATAAAAAGAACATCATACCAACAGTCAAACATGGTGGTGGTAGTGTGATGTTCTGGGGCTGCTTTGCAGCTTCAGGACCTGGACGACTTGTCATAATTGATGGAACCATGAATTCTGCACTCTGTCATTAAATCCTGAAGGGTTTGGAACGACATGACGGTGAGTAATTAATGACAGAATTATAATTTTTGGGTGGACTATCCCTTTAATGGTGAACTAGATGATGAGGATGTTGTGGGTGATATCCAGTGTGAAGCAACTGTTTGTGTTCACTAGGGTGTTTCTAAGTAGTTGTTATGAGTGATTGCTAGGTAGTTTCTTACTTGCCCAAATCAAATGATCCTAACCCAAATATGTTCTTTTATGATATTCTGGCCTGTAGATATAGCTGTTCCTTTTTCAGGCTAAGTGTGCTAAGTGTGATTTTGCATACTTCGTCACTATTCTACACCATTTTGGTAGTATAGGTTGTGTGAGTAATAACCCTGACAAGCATAGTACACTATGAGTAGCCCACATGATGTGCTTCTTTAAAGCCATTAGTAACATATAGTTGTATTTGAAACATGTTGGGCTCATCTGCTTACCTGCAAACAGTAAGCATCATCAATAAGTTTTGTATTGTATTTTATCTTTTAATATCACTTTCATAGTACATTAAGGCACATTAAGCATTTTGAAATGATTAAATTGTTTAAAATGTTGATTAAAATTCTGCATCGTATGCTGTTTATGGATTGCAAGTTCCCAAGTTTTTTTTTTTTTTTGAGAAAATTGATAGGCTTGTGCTACAGTTCTATGGGTGTTTTACCCTCCATTTCTCCGCACCAGACATGAGACTGAAAACTACGAATAAGATTTTTATATATATATATACAGTGGGTACGGAAAGTATTCAGACCCCCTTAAATTTTTCACTCTTTGTTATATTGCA
>NW_015552552.1:1276565-1301647 GCF_001515605.1 Sinocyclocheilus anshuiensis
TGTGTGTCCCGTTACATCTGGCGTAAAACCAACACAGCATTTCATAAAAAGAACATCATACCAACAGTCAAACATGGTGGTGGTAGTGTGATGTTCTGGGGCTGCTTTGCAGCTTCAGGACCTGGACGACTTGTCATAATTGATGGAACCATGAATTCTGCACTCTGTCATTAAATCCTGAAGGAGAATGTCCGACCATCACTTTGTGACCTCAAGCTCAAGCGCACTTAGGTTATGCAGCAGGACAATTATCCCAAACACACCAGCAAGTCCACCTCTGAATGGCACAATAAAAACAAAATTAAGGTTTTGGAGTGGCCAAATCAAAGTCCGGACTTAAATCCAATTGAGATGCTGTCTGCATGGCTCAAGAAAAGCAAAATTAAGGTTTTGGAGTGGCCAAGTCTAAGTCCGGACTTAAATCTGATTGAGATTCTGTGGCATGACCTTAAACAGTCCATTCATGCTCGAAAACCCTCCAATGTGGCTGAATTAAAACAATTCTGCAAAGAAGAGTGGGCCAAAATTCCTCCACAGCGACGTGAAAGACTCATTGCCAGTTATCACAAATGCTTGATTGCAGTTGTTATTGCCATATTAGTTGCTTATTAGATTTAGGGGTTTATTATCAGTAACAATAGTGATGCAAGTCTTAGCAAGCAAGCCTGTCTAACTACTGTAGCTAATTACCCTAATCTAAAATATCCCAATACGAATGCTGCCCTTGTTTGTTCTGTATTGAAGATTGCGTATGATAAAGTTTTAGCAGCTTGCCCACAGATCACAGATGCCCATGAGCACTCGTGTTTGACGTAAACTGTTATCATTCTCAGATTGGTATCACACTATGTTCATTATTTCTTTTCCTCACTTTACATTCACATACACATTTAAGTGCCAAATTGTGCATGTCTTGTTGCTATAAAACATACGTAACCCACTTATCTGAAATTGTGAAATGATTAGCTGTTTTCAATATGTTATGGCTGGCTTAACCTCTGATGGTCAAGATATGTGGTGATTTTTGCTACACAAAGCTTTGTTGTTTTGCTACCAAAAAATTAAGCTTATCTATTCGTTAGATCGGAAGTTATTCACTTTAAAGCTTTTTCTACAACATGGGAATTTCTCAGAAAACATTTATGATAAAAATAAACTCATTTATTTTCGTTGCAGAGCTGGGAATGACTGAAAATTGCACAAGTCTACAAAGTAGCAGGAACAGTTTATGGTTTTGTTTGAATTAATGTGCAGGCAGCCACTGAAGTTCACTTTGTCTCAAAGAGCTTCCCTCATCCTTGGAAGTGCCCTGATCTGCGCTTTCTAGATCGGTCCCCTCTGATGGGCCATTCACTGTATGCAGCCTTTCCTTCCCATATCTGACAATCTAGCTATTAAGAGAGGAACTTTGCCTTTTAGAGAGTACCAGTAATACTGGTTCAAAAGTGTAGCACTGAGAGTTTCCTTTGGCCAGCATTTAAGTGCCTTCCCCTAAGCCAGTCAGAAAACAGGTAATGGGGGTTTAGGATGTGATGTCAGAACACCATATTCACCCTTTATCTTTGCCAATGCATCCTGCTTCATTAAAGTGCAGTTTAGCTAAAACCATTATTAGAGATCTGGTGATATTCTACTTAAGATAACTACATCAAATATTGCTTTTAGGAGAACTGCGTATGTAAGGGAGGAGTACCTGACCTTCTGAATGACCTTTCCCAAAACTGTAATTCCCAATGAACAGTGTTATCTAAAAGGTAGGTGAACCTGTTCTGACTGCATTTATACCATGGAACAATTCCATGCTCTCTTGATCCTTCTGACGCAGATGTGAGCCAGATGTTTTGCCAAGAAGTTTCCCAATGCATCCAAGTTCTCCTGGTTTAGGATCCCAGTCCCCCAGCTCATTGTAAGGGAGTGATGTGGTTTCAAGGTCCAACTGGTTTGCCCTGTATCATTGAATCTTTGCCACTGTGTGAACTCGTGGGATTAGAACATTAGCGAACAGAATCAAAGCTTGGCAGTTTGTTTGTTCATGTCATGCTAATGTACATCTCTATTATTAGCTGGAAGCTTTATAAATCTGGTTTATTTCCCATACATCCAAAAACATATTTGGGTGCCTAATTTAAAAATGTATGAACCTCATTATATGGATAACAAAATATGAAACCAAGTGGCATCTACAAGAATATGATACTGGGCATATTACTTCCGCATTATTCAAATTAGAGGTGAACCTCCATTGGTTTTCAGTTGTGTATTTCAAAATTGCTGTATTACATTTTTCTCCTCAATCACGAAAATGTGATTCTCCTATCAAGGAACTTTTTTTCTTTTCAGAAAAAGTACTACATAAGTAGCACAAAACACCCATATAATGCTTCCCAGTTGTGACTGATATCTCATCCCTTTATACACAAACATACACAAACAGAAAACTTCCCTCCATCTTTGTTATAGTACTCCATAGGGAGTTCCTGTTCCCTCTACCAGCCCCTTGTTTACAGACAGCTTGTCCAGCAGCCCTGTGACCACTCAGAAAGAGCAAACCCACAGATATGTTTATATTGAGGTCATTGCCAAGAGTATTAGCCCAAAGACCTCAACAAAAGGAGCCACAGATCTACTGTCCATAAGTGTCCACACAGAACTGGAGGTAGTGTTGAAAACTAGGTGCTTGAAGAGGTGGTGATATTTGGAGCACTGGAGGGTTCAAGAGGCCATTAGATGGTAGAGTCCACACACTATACTACTTACCAGATCCCCCGACATAAATTTTCAAAACCCCTCTTTTAGGAATGTCACAGTTCACCTCCAACAAAAACAATAGTTACAGAAACATAATTGACTTGGGTTAAACACAGAGATATTTTTATTTTTACATAGAGTCTGCCAGAGTATATTCAACTGGGAATTGTCAAAAACAGACCATTTCACCGAATTGCCTTGTTTTTTGTTGCTCCATGAGAAAGTACAGGAGCTGTTGGATGCAGTCCATGAAGTTTGCAGTTCCACCTTACCATCAGCGCTGCGTGCCTCCCATGGAAAGGCGGGTGCTCTGGTCATGTAACAAGGTTTCTAGAGACTTTGGGCCTTCCCAGGGTGCTTGTGTTCTTTCGATGTACCCCAGGGAATGAGGAGGCTGAGGGACTTGTTGCAGGAGGGGGCCTGAGAGACTGAGATAGACCGAGATAGTGAGAGAGGCAGTCAGATGCAGGGAAGGGGGAATTGAAAGGAAATGTGTAGGGGTGAATGAAGGAAAAAGGGTAAAGGACAGCCAGAAACCAAAAGAGAGAGGGACATGCTTTGACGTCAACACAAGTTGACAGTTGACAAAGTGAGGGAAGTTAACTGGGAGCGAGATAAAGAAGTATATGGAGGGAGAGACGGAGACATCTGCTTCTCATCTGGTATGGGAAAATCCCTCAAATCCGGGAGGATTATGCTGGGATTCCTCGAACGAGGTTGCCCAGTCAGTTGGAGATTCTCAGATTGTTAATCAGGCCTGAAAGATGCTTCTAGTGTCTGTGCATTCAGTCTATATTCAAGAATAATAATAAACCAGGTATTCACATAATCTAAACAAATTGCCAGAGCTGTGCTTATCATACCAATGCAAGAATCACTTTTAAAATGCCAGTGTGTCCTGGGTGGTTGCCAGGGCATTGTTATGCAATTCCTAATGTGTGGCTGGTTGGTTTCGCGGATTTTCTGCACTGATGCTCATGAGCCCAAATCAACAGGGCCCATTCTTAGGTGTCTCTGATATTTTAACTTTTGATATGGCCTGGATCCCTTCTTCAATGTAGGTGCATGGTCATATTTCACACTTTTTATGCTCCACTAGGCTAAATGCTATAGTCTGATCACTTAGAAAAGTAATAGCACACCTCTTCTCAACACGCTGCTTGATTCTAGTTACCATTCATACCCATAACACACGGTGCAGGTGTATCCAGTCCAGCCAAGGCCACTTTCCTGTAGAGTTTAGATCCAACACACCTGTTTATTACAGCTGGAGCCAAACTCTGCTTCAAGGTGGCCCTCCAGAAGCTGGATTGGTCGCCACTGACTTAGTAAAAGGTAGGGTTATTCAATTTGGTTCCTGGAGTGCCACAGAGTTTAATTCTAATGCTGCATTCCATTTACCTCTTAAGTCGGAGCTGGGAATGACGTCGCACCCAAGTGGATCGTATTCCAGTAAAGAAATCAGAAAACCAAGATGGACACGTCCATTGTTAGCAATACCAGTTGATTAAAAATACATAAAAACCAATATTTTGCACAGATAGCGCCACAGTATTATGTCCACAAATAGTGCTGTGTGCACCACTGAGTTTATTGAGACACAGACAAACATAAGTGCTAATAAAAAATATATTACTACTCTTTCTCTTCTGTTGATGCACTGAGCAGCCATACTGGATTCTGAAGTTGGAGTTGTTGTGATTCCTCCAAGATTCTGAATCAGAACTCTGACTTGGGAGGGAGTTCCATTTAAAGGTTCCTACTGGGAACTTGGAATTTCCAACTTCAGAAAGAATACAATTGGAACGCAACATAACCCTAATCAAACATGCCTGTTTGTAATAACCAAATAAGGCTGAAGACCTTAGCTGCCTTCCGATTGACAGTGCTCGCTGGTCCCTGAGAATGTGATATCTGTTTTCTTCACTTGATAAATGCATTTATGCAGAACACCCTGCAACATCATCAAACATAGATAAAACTTGAATGACGCATATTAGAGGAGATTAGGGTTTGATGCCATATTTCAGTCACAATGTAAATATCACATCTGCTGCACTTTATACCTGTAAACAACTGTGTACAAACCACACCGTGGACTAATTAAACTCAAAACACCTGAGCTTTTTTTCACCTTGTTTATTTTAGTAAAACATCTTGCACTACTGTGGTGATGTGTAATGGCAGGTGGGTAAATTTCCATCTCCACTTCCTGTTATGTGACGTATTGATGTACCCTTATTCCCTTTGCTGTTTGCAGTGCCCTTCACACTGAACATGTATGCTCCCTTCAGACTGAAATCTCACTAAGGTGGGAAAAAGAAATGGAGAAACCTACTTCGCAAGGCACTTGTGGTTAAATGGAAAACACCTCTCAATTAGCTAATTCTGATAACTATTGTTAGAACTGAACTCTGCAGGTCATGGCTCTCCAGGAACACAATTAAATAGCTCTGGTTTAAGGATTTCAAATACCTAAATCCCAGCAAGCACCTATAAAATGAGTCTAGTAACATATTTGAGATTCTTCAAGGCACGGGTGTGTTGTTTTCTCCTGGTATTATTCATTTATTCATGTTCTGTAGTGGTGGTGTAGGGTTGGTTTGAGGGAGCAGGATAAATACATTTCACTAAAATAGCCCTCTATTCCTTGGAAGTAATTTAGCAAGTTGAATGCCAGCCCTCCAATCCACTTCTCTCTTATGCCTGCTTGATAAATGGGTTGTGTTGTTGATTATCTCATAAACCCTCCAAAAGCGCAATCACAACCTTTCTAAAAATCTCTTAGAGCTCTGCTTTGCCAAACATTAGCCTTAATAATAAGTGAAAACAAATGTCTTCAAAACGTTAGTATAACAGATATTTTTTCACTGGCCAAATACACAATTTAAATAAATCTAAATAAATAGAGGTAGTATCAAATTTAATAAAGATGGACATTAGACTGCTTAAAGAAGCACTTCAGCCAAAAATCATTTGTAATAATTTATGCAATGTTGCAAAAGACACTGCAGTGTTGTTTTACAAAATATATTTTTGTCTGTTATTTAAAAGGATCCTGCATGTGCATTTTCAGACTTTATTCTAAAGTATCACCAGTGGTAGCGTATGAACAGTTATGTGCTACATACGGAAGGAGGCTAGGGGTGTGTGTAGTTGTGTAATGATTTATGCCCAGGGGCATGTGCTGTTTCTCTGATAAGATGGCTGTCGTTCTTTGTAATGAGTCTCGAACAGAGACGACTTCTGAGTCTCAGAGTGAGTGTAATACAGCTGGCTCAAAGCTAGATTGTCCAAAGCTATTGTATGTAGCATTTAGTGTAGCGTTACAGCAGAATGACAGAGACAGACAGAAACAAATAGGGCAGATAAAGACAATACAAAGATACAAAAACGGGTGCAGACAGTCATGCATTTACTTACGTACTCAGTCTTGACTTGGATCAATAACTCCTTTTGTCTTCTACAAGAAAGAGCAACATGAGTGTGGTTTAATATTTCTGGTGTAGCATTTTATACACTTTTTTTTTCTTACAATTTAATGATGCAATTTAAAACAACCTTTTTAAGATCAATTTTTTTTGGTTCAGAAACCGGAGGGGCACATTGCATGTCGGTTTTTCAGCATGAGTCAGGAAAAGTGATACAAGTTGTATGTTTCAGCAAACACAGAGAGACTGGGTTTGTACAACCAAACATTTGTAACCACTGGGTCTCTCAGAAACAGGTCAGGCCTCTCCATTCTCACAATCCTGCTCGCGCCATCCTGGAGCTTCTCTGTTTATTTGTTTACACAATGTGAGGGAACCGGTCATGGAAAATCAAACATCACATTCAGGGCAATGTGACTGAGAAGTCCAACTGACATACGTCAAGAGACATGCTGGTGGACAGGCACAATCTGTGGAGTTATGAAGGGAGAAACATGATAAAGGTGTTAATATTTCATAAACGCATATGTAAGAGGGAGAAGGTGTAGAACATTCCAATTCTGGAATTCCAGTCAATTCCGGCCTGCTAATGAGCTACAACCCCACTTTGGATTCATTTCTTGATATAACTAATAGGATCAAGTATTAGCATTAATCTGTGTACTCATTTCTACATCAAGCCTCCCTCTACATTCCATGCCAAAACCAAGTTCTGTTCTACAGAGGTGGTCTTTAACTGAGGATCCCGGAGGGTGTACGTTCATCTGGGACCAGTCCTCTTTACCAGACCTCTAGGACACATGGCACCAGACCAGTCCATTATGAGACAGGAGTAGAACAACAAACAGACAATATCAGAGTAAATCAAATCCAGAGTATCAGCAAGTGCACAACGGCCCTGGAGCTCTTGTCTCCGTTAATAGCCAGATCAGCCATGGTGAGGAGTTGTGCCACTGCCAAATTCTCATTGTCCGGTTGCGCTGTGTATTGTTTTAAGATATTAACTTTCCACAGCACTAAACCCATCATCCTGTACACCCCTCCTTTCCATTCAGCGTTACATTTTTCCCTTCGACCAACGACAGACCACCACCTCCCCTGTTCCTTCCCCCCATTCTTGTTCTACAACTGGAGGCAGTGGTAATAACTATTTAGGTAGTTGTCTTTCTCCACACAAAAATAAACTTGAAGAAATCATTTTGCTTGGCAGCGGTTCAAATAAACACAACTCCAGCGGATGGATTTCACCTTGCATTCGCCTCTGGCATGTCCTACTTTAAACTCTTGTAATGGGATATGCTGAGGCTCTCAGCCTGACAGCCGTCCCTTAACCTTACTTTGTACTGATAAAGATTAACCTAAGTGTTTGTGGAATAATTAGACCAACTTCCTGTAAGGAGCGACTGAATTTCTTTGGGTTTCGTCAT
The DNA here is from genome assembly GCF_001515605.1 of Sinocyclocheilus anshuiensis. Lineage (NCBI taxonomy): Eukaryota > Metazoa > Chordata > Actinopteri > Cypriniformes > Cyprinidae > Sinocyclocheilus > Sinocyclocheilus anshuiensis. Next base: position 1,284,172 of record NW_015552552.1, read on the forward strand.
GTAGAAGAAAAATTATATCATACGGTTTAAAGTGGACCAACAAGCCCTCACAGGAAATAACAACATTGTAGTATGACAAAGTAAAAATATGACAAAGGGGAAAAACTATTCATGTACAGTCAAGATTGGGTTGAATTTTAACTCATCCCTCAGTGTGCCTTCATATTTACAGTAATGCAATAATCTGAGTCTAAGGGTAAAAATATGAGCTTCACATGTCTGGTTTTAAACTCTCAACATATGTTTAAACTATACAGGCAGGTTTTATTTTTCATAAATTCAAAATAATTTGTCATGCCTGGCAGGATGTTTCATGCCCTGTTTTGATCATAACCCAGAATGTGTGTGTGGTTGTAAATGTATTTATAAAGCATGCAAATCTTTTAAAACTCTTCCATTTCACCCTGGGGAAGAATAAACTTATTAGCAGAGAGAAGAAATAGTATTGTACTGCAATAATAAACAATGCTGCTCCAGCAGAGCTAGAAGTCTTAAAGACCACAATGTTTTTGTATGACTCTTGCATTTGCTAATGTCATTCAAAACAAATATAATTAAGCAGTGCAACCTACCTCATATTAGCTGCTGTCCTGCGGCATCTGTGTGTGGGAATACTAGTCATTAAATAAAGGTTTCTGTGCAGATATTTTGACTCACATTTGCTATTTGAATATGAAAATGTGGGTTATAGGGATAGTTTCATCCTCATTTACTCACCTTCATGTTGTTTCTGTATGTCTTTATTCTGTGGAAGAAGATATTTAGGAAAATCGTGGGTTTGTTGAACAAACAATAAAAAGCATGGGGTCCAATGTTTCAACCCCAACATACTGTCTATGTAATGAAATTAGATTAGGTCCACGGAAAACAGAAATGCTTTTTTATATACTTTTTCAGTAGTTGATATGACCATCAACTTTGACTCATAATAACATCTAGCGGTGTAAATAAAGCATCATAAAAAAGCAAAAGTTTTCAACAGTATCCACTGTAGAAATGTTAATTCACAATGAGTTATGAATAATTTTTTGAACTTATGAAAGTGTCTGATAATTGTCTAAGATGAATTTGAGTAGTATTTTCCATGAATGTGATGTCACAATAAACCATCAATTATTTTCAAATATATTATCATTTCTATTTTCATAATACCTTATTATTAATAAAAAGTAAATGTACACCACCATCAAAACATTTGGGGTTGGTAAGTTTTTTTTTGTTTTTTTTTTGAGAAGAGGAAGTCTGTTATGCGCACTAAGGCTTCATTCATTTGATAAAAAAATTCAGTAAAAAGAGTAATACTGTGAGATGTTATTACAATTTAAAATAAATTCATGTTTGCTATTTCAATATATTTGTAATTTCTTTCTGTTATGGCAAAGTTATTACTTCAGTCTTTAGAGTCACATGATTAGAAATCATTATTTTATGTTTATTTGTTTCTCAAGAAACATTTCTTATTATCAGTTTTGAAACAATAATATCAATATTATTATTGAATCTGTGATATATTTTTTGGTGAGGATTCTTTGATGAATAGAATTCATCTGAAACAGAAATCTGTAATAACATTACAAATGTCACTTTTGGTAAAAAAATAAATAAATCAAATGTGTCCTTTCTAAATAACTGTATTAATTTATTGAAAATATTATAAGTAGTAATGCGGTAGAAATGAAATGATAAAAATGATGTTTTGAGCCTTCAAAAAAATTTAAATATTTAGATTTTGTAATAATGAGACAACCTTCTGTTCTCTATGTATGAAACACATACTGTATGCTTATACCAGATGTGTCTCATACATAAATGATAGATGATTATAACCAAACCGGCCTTGTTTTAAAATGGAAGCTTTCAAGGAAATGACAAAGGTGTCAAAAAACAGTGGCAATTGACTTACGAACACCTGAAAGATGTTCCGACTGCAGTTGTGTTTATGTAAACAAATAATGCCATGTGACACATCATTGTCAGACAATAACAGCACGTCAGACACTCTGCACATGTTAAGGGGGACTTCCTAAATAAACACAAAAATAACCAGCCCATACAATAGAGTGGAATGCCTGAAGAAACTGCTCAACACCTGTCTGCCTTCATGATGTGAGGAACACTGTCACCTCAGTCTTGTAAATAGGAAGTGATACACGGAAAAACACAAAACTATTGCCGTAACATCGAAGCCATTTTCATCTACAATGAAGAGGGGATTTTACTGGTGACCGGGCCACTTCCAGGGCTACCAGTCTCCTATTCGCGCTTACGTCGGAAACAGCAGGTGGAGAGTCGGAGTGCAGACGTATACATGTCCGAGACCAGTCAATTGCAGGAAGTTGATTCATGTAATATCCGGGTGAGGTGCTGGCCAGATGGTCTACGGTAATGACAGTCTCCAAAACACACTGCAGTAATGGAGATTGCCGAGTACCTTTAAGCTTCATGATATCCGGTAATTTCATTCCAATGTTTATCATGTCGACTCAGATTAGTGTTCCCATGTGTAAAATGAACCTTCCTCAGAGGAAATCAGACCTTCTAAACAGTGATGAATGGATAACTTTAATGTAGATGGTGCATTCCCCCTTCACAATCATGAAGATCCAAGGGGAATATACAGTCAGCACATCCATTACGCTGAGATCACCCTTAAAACGCTTCTGATAATAACAGAAATGTGAGAGCCGATGTTCATGAGCCCTTTTTCTGAAAGACTCTGCCTGCTTGTTGTCTCTTTCAATGGAGAGGATTCAAAAATATTTCACTCAGGCCAGTGCTTCTGGTTTTGCTTTAGGACCCAAAAACAGAACCAGATCAGTTCTTTATGGTACCATGTTCAAACACTGATACATTTTTTTTACATACATTTTTTATATTTTAAGCTACTTTTGTTAGGTATAAATTGCTTATAATAAGGAAAGCAAACCTTTTAAGAAAATTTCGATTGATTCATTATTGATTATCAATGATAACTTTTCTTTTAAGTAGACAAAGACATTAATCTCCCCTCAGGGACTTCTGTACTGAGAGTTCAGTGTAATGTGGTTTTTCTTGAGTTTGTGCTTGTCTCCAAGTCTTGCCTGCGTTTTTACACCACCCCACACTGTAGCACTAGGTATCTTATTGATTCTTCAAATAGTTAAGAAAAAACTGCTGACATTGAAAGCTGTATTTTTCCAATCCAAACAGACACATTCAAATGTGAGTGAGTATGGATGAGACAGCACATAGAAAAACATTGCAACTTCAGTTACTCTAGCAACACAGGATTGTTACTATGCATTGAGAGATTGAAAGATTTTAGTTTTTTCTCCCTTTGCCGATCTTCACAAAAAAGCAGTTTACACTACAAACACATTTCAAATCCTAATTATATGATCTACATTTTCCAAAACCAGCATATTAGCATAGAAAATGATAGGAACATTTCATCCAGAAGTTCTTCATCCTTTTCCTGTTTTACAAATGACCTTTCAACGACTCTCCGCAGTGAGTCTAATGAAAAGCACAGGTGTTGCGAAAAAAGAAACAGAACTCTAGTTCTGTCTTCATTGAAAGCATGCCAAAATGATTCAAATTAAATTCATATTACTTACGTTTAAAGGGATGGTTCACCCCCCCAGAAAAAAGAAAAGAAAATTCTGTTATTATTTAGTCACACTCAGGTTATTCCAAGCCTTTAGTTAATCTTCAGAATACAAACTTGGATGTTTTTAATGAAACATGAGAGTTTTTTTTCATTAAAAGGTTACTAAAACTTTCAAAAAGTTCAAAAAATCTTATAAAGCTGTCTTAAAATGAATTCATATATTCATTTTCATAAGCTTTTTTGGATCTTTTACGTTTTGGTAACCTAGACTTTCAATGAAGGTACAGAAAACTCTCAGGTTTCATTACAAATATCTTAATTCGAAGTGTTTGGAACAACATGAAGGTGAATAAACGATGACACAATTTTCATATTTGGGTGAACTAATTTGTTCTAAATGCATACCAGCGTCAAACATGAATGATATCTCAAATTGTGCAGCTTTTTGAGTTGTGTTTTTACTTTCCTAACTGATTAGACATTGATTTTCACCTGGCAGACAATAAAACAGGCAAATACATCAATACCGTAAGCACTAGAATATCGTAGAGTGGAAATTGGCTCTTTTGATTATAAATAAACTAAGATTCCATCAGTATACCTCATAAGACTCTACCCAGAAAACCTAAGTAAGCACTTAGTAATGGCATGACAACCTAAAACATTTTTGAGACGGACAGGCACTACTCAAATTTCCCCTATTTTGTGTCATGTTGAGATATGCTAAATAGCATAATTCGTTTCAAAGCCTTTCCGGGCTGAAAGCTCACTGACTTCTTCCATTTGGTTGGCGCCCAAGAGCAAGTGCTGTGAGAATGGGGGGGTAATCTGAGGCAGCGGAACTCACACTGTTTGCTGACACCATCTAGCAAAGTGTGCTCTTTACAATAGCACATAGAGGCCCTGTCAGTCAACATGGCGTGAAGAATCTCCAGCCTGTGCATTCCAGCGCTACTGCAAACACCACATACTTGTATATAAACGTTGTGTGAGTAAGGAAAGAATCCTTACAACTCAACCCATGACACAGCCCTAAACCACACACTAATAAATAGGCATGCATACATGGTGAGAGAACATGGAACAGTACATCTCCATGCATCACTGATTTATTGCAATAATACAGTCTCATATGTCTTCTTATGAGTGTGCTTCATAATAATACAGTGTACTCAGAGAAAGTCTGTTTGTTTCTCAGGGTGTCTATTCTGAGCTTGTGCTTTTTCTGGTCTGAGTGACTGTGGACCCCATACAGCTTTGCTCAGGATACTACTTTTGACCGCATAAACCGTATCTGAATGGACCAACATCAACATGCATACTTTAAAGTTTGGGTATTGTTTTATGACAATAAAAATGGCCAAACCTGTAGCATGAAAGTATCAGCTTGAAGAGGGGAGAATGAAATGGGAAATGCAGTCTTTTTTTAAACACTGAGGGTGTTTAAAAAAATCGAAACACCATTTGGATCTTATTCTGTGTAACTATGCCCTTTATTTATATATATATATATATATATTTTTTTTATTTTTTTTGACAACATGAATTCAAAGTATTGATGAAAGTGTACCTCTGGGTTGTGGAATATTGGTGCCTTCACATGTTCGCTGGAAGAATGGCTATATATGTCACATTCAAGCGCTTTATGGCTGGAGAGATTAGGAAACGGATAATAATGACATTTTGTGCAATATATGCTCTTTTATTCATGTAAAAATTTACAATATACAAACAGTTACTGATATAAATAAATGTATGTTACTGAAACTGCAGCAGCTATTAAGATAACTTTATTTAATAATAACAACAACAATAATAATAATAATTACCATTCACAACTGAAAATGTCCTCCTTTGCCATTTAAAAAAGTTATACTGTTGGTAATCTCAAATCAGGTACCAAAATATAATCTGAATTTCCTGAATATTATTACTGTTTTATAACTGCAACTTCCAAGTCGGCAACTCATAAATACAATAATTCTGACAGCATGTAAAGCATATCTTCTAGATGTGTGACTTTCTCAAAATTTAGAAGAGTTAGCCTACATTGTTTTGAACAAAAAAAGTGCTTAATTCATATGCTTTGTGGGTAACACTTTGCCTTACAACTTTAATGTACTGCAGTTAACATATACAATTCACTAATCTTAAATCATGTGAATCTCAACATTTACTAAAACATTTTTAAGATCTGTTAACATTAGTTAATGCACTGTGAACATGAACGTTAACATTTTCATGAACTAAAGGTTAATAAGTGCTGTGGAATATTTTGCTCCTTGTAAATTTGTGTTGATGCATTAACTGTGGTTAACAAATGAAATCTTATTGTAAAGATCTCATTAATGTATTGAGAGCAATAACCTGTATATCATCATTAGAGATGAGATTTTATTATAAAGGTTTAAAACAATGAAATAATGTGCTTAAAATCATTTGTGAATAAAATGTAGATGTTACCACACGGGTAACAAGTCAAAATGTTATTTAACATCACTGAATCCACCTAAATAGGCTATATTACGTCACCCCAATAGAACTACATCTAATAGACCTAAGTCCTTAATGTAACAATTGTAGGTTATCACTTTTTACAGGGCATTTTTCACAGTTTTCCCCTACTATTATGTGGCTCTACACATAATCAGTGAGAACAGTGAAATAAAGTGTGAGATGTGAGTTCATGGAGGGGAGGGCAGTGGGAGGACAGTATGAACATGAGCAAGGCTTCGGGAGGAGGAGATTTAAATGATCAACTTGTTGAAAGGTAGTCAGGGCGCTCATATGGAAGTGTGCCACTCTATTTGGGAAATGCGTGAGCAGGAATCTTGCACTAGGAAACAGACGCTGGATCTCCAGTGGCGCGTGAGGACGATTAAAACCTGCAAGCTATAATTTAAAACACGGTTTACTCCATAAGGACCTATTTTAAACATTTTACCGGTGGTATTCGCGTACATCTTCCGAGGGAGATCTAGATTGGATGCAATTAAGGGACGTGTCACCACTGATATTTTATGAAACCAAAAAGATAACAACATTGCGAGTATGTTGAGCGCATTTTCCGGATTGTTTCATTTTATTTTATATCTTTGAGAAAGCAACGCACACTTTACTACCGACGCGACAAGGCACGAACTTGCCACCTAGAACCGTTTTGTGGAATTTATGGTGAAATTTACATATTGACATTACCATTTGGATGGACTACTGTTTGGATTTTTCTACCATTAGACGTGCTTTGGCATTCGAGATGGGTTATTTGACGGCACTGTTACAAATAGTTGCTGCGGTCCAGTTGAGCCTTTTACCTGCACAGGTGAGCATATGGGCCGTCCTTTTTTTACACTTAACCTGCATAAATTATAGCCTACACCACGTACGCTTCAAGCGAGTGATGGTATGTTACAAAACGAGAACGCTATTTTAATTCACTGAACGAGGCGACGCGATCCTAGCCCTGTTGAAAAAACCAGCATATGCTGGTTAGGTATGTTTTGACGCTGGGATGCTGGTTTAAGCTGGTCCTTTGCTGGTTTAAGCTGGTCCTTTGCTAGTTTAAGCTGGTCCTTTGCTGGTTTATGCTGGTCCTTTGCTGGTTTAAGCTGGTCCTTTGCTAGTTTAAGCTGGTCCTTTGCTGGTTTATGCTGGTCCTTTGCTGGTTTAAGCTGGTCCTTTGCTAGTTTAAGCTGGTCCTTTGCTGGTTTATGCTGGTCCTTTGCTGGTTTAAGCTGGTCCTTTGCTAGTTTAAGCTGGTCCTTTGCTGGTTTATGCTGGTCCTTTGCTGGTTTAAGCTGGTCCTTTGCTAGTTTAAGCTGGTCCTTTGCTGGTTTATGCTGGTCCTTTGCTGGTTTAAGCTGGTCCTTTGCTAGTTTAAGCTGGTCCTTTGCTGGTTTATGCTGGTCCTTTGCTGGTTTAAGCTGGTCCTTTGCTAGTTTAAGCTGGTCCTTTGCTGGTTTATGCTGGTCCTTTGCTGGTTTAAGCTGGTCCTTTGCTAGTTTAAGCTGGTCCTTTGCTGGTTTATGCTGGTCCTTTGCTGGTTTAAGCTGGTCCTTTGCTAGTTTAAGCTGGTCCTTTGCTGGTTTATGCTGGTCCTTTGCTGGTTTAAGCTGGTCCTTTGCTAGTTTAAGCTGGTCCTTTGCTGGTTTATGCTGGTCCTTTGCTGGTTTAAGCTGGTCCTTTGCTAGTTTAAGCTGGTCCTTTGCTGGTTTATGCTGGTCCTTTGCTGGTTTAAGCTGGTCCTTTGCTAGTTTAAGCTGGTCCTTTGCTGGTTTATGCTGGTCCTTTGCTGGTTTAAGCTGGTCCTTTGCTAGTTTAAGCTGGTCCTTTGCTGGTTTATGCTGGTCCTTTGCTGGTTTAAGCTGGTCCTTTGCTAGTTTAAGCTGGTCCTTTGCTGGTTTATGCTGGTCCTTTGCTGGTTTAAGCTGGTCCTTTGCTAGTTTAAGCTGGTCCTTTGCTGGTTTATGCTGGTCCTTTGCTGGTTTAAGCTGGTCCTTTGCTAGTTTAAGCTGGTCCTTTGCTGGTTTATGCTGGTCCTTTGCTGGTTTAAGCTGGTCCTTTGCTAGTTTAAGCTGGTCCTTTGCTGGTTTATGCTGGTCCTTTGCTGGTTTAAGCTGGTCCTTTGCTAGTTTAAGCTGGTCCTTTGCTGGTTTATGCTGGTCCTTTGCTGGTTTAAGCTGGTCCTTTGCTAGTTTAAGCTGGTCCTTTGCTGGTTTATGCTGGTCCTTTTGCTGGTTTATGCTGGTCCTTTGCCAGCACATGGCCAGCATAAACCAGCAAAGGACCAGCTTAAACCAGCATCCCAGCGTCAAAACATACCTAACCAGCATATGCTGTTTTTTTTTCAACAGGGAGCGTTATAGTTTTATCGCCTATCTAGAGTGGGAGGGAGTTCACAAAAGATGTGAATTCTTTTAATTCGTTGGTTTCGATGTACTTATGCAGTAGCTCATCTTGCTACGTTTTTAAACAACCATGTCAAATTAAAAGTAATTAAACTGTAAAAAGATGAAGAAAAACGTGTTTAGAGACCTGTTCTGTTTTATTCTGTTGCTCAGTTTATGAACATACTGTAAGAACGCGTCCAGTGTGAATGTCCCGTAATGACCCTTGTGTGAATGTAAGCCTGTATGTTAAACGTTCTGTGAAAGTAGCTTACGTGTTCATATCAGAGATACTCAATGATTAGGCATCCTTAATTAAAAAGAGAATGAGGAGGATTTGAACGTGTCTACGTGCAGTTGACAGTCAGAACTGGCTTAATGAATGGAGTCAGTTTACTTTTGACACGGCTTCCAGTAAAGCCTCCAAACGGCTGTTTTTATAACACCCTCTATAACTTGATCCCTTTTTGAAGTGCTGGAAGAGAAAGCGTTGAGTCATGAAACGGAACGTGACGAACTGCATCACCCCCTTTAACCCACAGGCATGTGTGATACACTGGCGTGTTCTCCTTACACGAATGAATGCCAAAATCACCAGACAGTCAGATTATGTCTTTATATGCCTTTCTACTGTTGTCAAAGATAATGAGAGACCAATTAGGCAGTATTAGTATGTCGAAGTCAGTCTCAGACATAACAAGCATGTGCTTTTAAGATATAAACAAAAATTACATACTGTCTATATCCATTCAGACTATTCATTTTGAAATGTCAAAATGTTGAATAAGAAGATCATTGTCCCACAGCTCAAGGTAAAATATCGCACCTCATGTTCTGTGAGATGGCAAAGTCGAGCTTTAAATGTTGGCAGGAGAGTCCACCTCAACATTCTTATCTATTCGTCCATAACAGAAAAGCAGCATACTTTGAATAATGATATTTCATTGTGTTCACAAATGGGCTTTGATATGTTTGGCTTGTTAATAAGGTGTAGCCAAACATTGTTATAGACCACTACAGTTCATTTGTGGAAGTGTCTTGACCTCAAGCTTGACAGTTTTATCACTCACATTATCTTTCAGCTGAATATAAAACCTCACATCCAAGAAAATAGTCGAGAAGATAATGGTTTGCTGCAAATTTGAAGCTTAGAAAGAGCAAAGATGAACATTAAAAGAGTGTAAATTGTATGTTGTCATTCAATATTACTCCTACTACTGGCAGGTCAGAACAAGGTTTATCGGGCGTAGTAAAACCAAAAACCACACACTTCTTCCGGACCTCACAAATGACTTATGCCTCCATTCACTTTTACCAAATGCACATATTATCATATCACTGGCCGTATACCAGGTGTGGGTGCGCCAGAGAGTGTCTGTCTCCTCTTGTCTCTTGTGCTTGCGGAAAAACTTTTATTTCAGGAGTTGCAGGAAGTTGGCAAACACCGGCTGTTACTGATGCTGGTGATTATTGTAAAGAAAAGATTCAATTAAGCACTTCCTCTGTAAATATGAATGGAAATCTTTCCATCTAAATGCTCAACAAAGTAAGATTCATTTCTTATTGTTAAAATTCACGTTGGTATTTTTTGTGGGCATAAAGTCAACAATTTCAAGGTACACATTTGCCCTGATATCCTAATTAATAAAATAAGGTCAAAAAGTTCTTTAAAATAGATAATTTGATCTTGACAAGTTCAGTTCAGCTAAATAAATACACTTTTTTTTCAAAAAGGATTAACATATGTAAACTCACATACAACTTTGATGGCTGTTATCTTGAAGCATAATAGACCACATTAAATTTTAAGAGCATGTATATAAACTTCTTGACAAAAGGTATAAATGTTATAGCAAACCTTGCTTGAAGGTTTTGTGTGTTTTTTTTTTTTTTGGACATTCACATTGCTTTTATGCAATGTGTTCATCTCCTGTTCCTTCTTTGGATCTCCTGTTCTCTATTTCAGGAGGATCAGTATGAAGCAGTTTTGTAATAAAACGAAATTTTAATATCTAAAAATACAATGTGGGGAGGTGAAGAGAGAGTTTATAACCAAAACTGTACAAACGTGTAAAAAAATGTAGCCTACTGTTGATCGACACTTCCTGCAGACTGGAGTGTGTGTCATTTTTATGGAATCCAAAAAAAAAAAAAAACTTTCACACTGGCGAGCTAACTTTTTTCAATTTTTTTCTTACTTTCGTCCATCATCTCCTCTGACATGATTTTCTTCAGCAGTAACTACACACACAGTCTTCTTTTTTTTTTTTTCAATTTTATGATGAGTAGCAACCAGCATTAAGGTGCAATACTGCCACCTACTGTTTTGGAGTGCCACCTAGATCAGTGCACATTTTACATGTCTCCTTAATCAAACAACTGATTAACCTCATCAGATCATTAGAGACTCAAAGCAAAGCTGTTTTTTTTTTAATGGATGTCAATAGCCATCCAAAGTTGCGAATTTAACTTGTGCACAAAATTGGAATATCACATAAAACGTTTCGAATAAGCAACGTTTCCATCCAACGAGTCAAGAGAAAAAAATAGCCAATTCCTAATAAACTGACACTAAATATCACTAAGGAAAGTAGGAGAAGCCTGAGTATAATAATACATGTAATATATAATAAATTACTTGCGCCTCAGAGTGAGCAGACGAAACACAATATTGCTTTTATTACACCATTGCTTTCGGAGGTGGATGCTGCTGTTTGGGAACGCAGTCACAGAAGAGAGTTTTGGGAAGCAATTATACAGGAATACTTTGACTATAGACTTTGCTCGGACATTTAAGAATGACTATAACAATATTTCTGATGCTGTGCAACGAGATCCGTCCACTGGTTAATCAGGATGTGCCATCCCATAGTGCAAAGTCACATGACTTTTTTGATGCACATGGAGAAATTTATTTTCTCTCATTATTCGCATTAATCTTTTTCCACACAAGTCAAAACCCACCTCAAACAAGCCTAAAAACTTTTTTGCAAAGTAAGGAATTATTTTTTTAATTTTTTTATTTGGCATTTCCATTACTCATTTCTGATGCGATACTTCAAAATGCACATAAAAACAGGGGGATGGAAACATAGCTACTGAAGGAGAGACTTCATTTAGCTGAATAAAAAGCATATAATTTAATGAATCAACCTTTCGGCTCATCTTCAACATGCTTGCCATCAAACACTCATTTTGGAGAGATTTTCAGACTTTACACAGAAAAATGCTGTTTTTAAGAGAAGGATGATTTCGCGACAAGTAGGATTCAGTTTACGGCACTTGTTATTAATTTCTGTGGTATCCGCAAACAGTAATTAACTGTCACACAACTCTGACAGAAACTTACTGACGTCAAGGCTGTGATGTGATTGGTTATCAAGGCACACATGAATGTTACACTTTCTCCAATGGTAGAGACGCAGACTTTGGTATGTCCCAATAATAAGGCCATCTCTGCTCCAAGATCTGAAAGGGGTGCGTCAAACAAAGGAGACTTAAAAACTGGAACATTGTTGGGAACCACTAACATAGATAGTTAATGGTGCTGGATTATTTACGCTGCATACTCTCTGAATAGGTACTTCTTTTAAATAAATAATAACTTTGCGTCTGGGTACTTTTTTGACTGCTGTTTTATGAGCATTCAGACATATTACTCTTTCCAGATACAATTTTTGCCTGCTATATGACTGGGATGTATGCCATTTCAGATGCAGCCAATATTATCATATGTGTGGCATTAAGTATTACAAGTATAATTAAGTATTATATCATTATTTCATTATATATTATTACACCCATATCTTGAAGAGAATTTTGCTGAACTTCAAGATACTTGCACAATAACACATATGGCCCTCTCAAGCGCTGAGGTTTGTTACAGAACACAACATTTTTGTGGCCAATCAAATGAGTGCTATTGAATTTAGCAATTTTTTCCACTTTAAGTGATTATATGGAGACAACCTCGTGCCAAAATGCACAGATGCTTTACATTATACTTTTAAAAAGCTCCATGAAGAAAACTTGTCTTTAAAGCATTTTTTAAATTCAGTGGACTGAGCATGAAATACCCTTTAAATGGTTTACTTATGTGCAAGCTTAGTTGATGGAAAAGTTAGAAGATCATTCAATGCACCTAAAAAGACATGCTCTTATTCCAGGATTCCAGCTGCACTCTTCCAGTGCAAAAATACAAAGCGTTAGTCTTCAGTTTGTGAATTTTAATTAACCAATGCACACATGCAAGGATGCTGTCTCGTTTGGATAAGACCAACCATTTAGTGCCAGCTGAAGCTATTTTGGTGCTGATACTGAATCTCTATTAAACCCGTTGCTGTCCAGACTGGCCACCTAGGGCTAACCGGTGCAGTGCAATGCATTCGGATCACCTTCTGCCCCTTGGTGGAATGAAATGCAGGTCCCAATGGACTAGAACAGAGTCTTGCTGAATAATGTGAGCTCCCTCCCATGCATTTATTTTTTCTTCTCAAGGGAGGGATGTCTCCTTTGAGCTGTCTGTCTCACCCTTCCCTTCTGTCTCATCTGCCACTGTTAACAATTTCTGGAGAAAAGCAAACAGAATGAGAAAGTAAATATTGCCCATGTGGTTGTGAAGACCATTTATAAATGTCTTCTCCTGCCCTCTCGTGGTGGGTGGAGCGTTCCAGAAATATGTTGAGTCAGGCACTGGGAGAAATTCTTCCATGTGTCATTGTTGTATATGCTGTCCTCAGCATAAGCTTACGTGTCACCCGTGATGATGTGTCTGTAATGGCAGCTGAGGTTTAAAGGGCTACCTCATCTTTTTTTTTAACATCATTTATATTTGACGTAAAATGGCAACTTTTTATTTTGGTTTATGTGGGTGGTCTGGCTTAGTATTAAAAGAGAAATATCCGGTAACCGAAAAGTCAATTGTTGGTTGAGCTTTTATGTCTGTGGTACGGTTTAGTGGTAAAATCTAGGCTGGTAACCCAACGGATTTGATATATGAGCTACTGTACCATCAGCATGACTGTCAAGGTGCTTACTCATGTTGTACTAGTGGAATTGTAAAAAGCTCTGAATAGGAAAGTGTCAGCTAAATAAAGAATAGCTGATTGTTAGGTGTAATATATAATGCAATATGACGGGCATTATAAATCATGCATTCTAAGTTGTACATGAGACAACAATAAAAATTTACAATACATATTCTTATTTTTCTAATTTATTTCCAATTTTTGATTAGAATACATATCCTTACAAACACTACCATATACCATTTAAACATTTGGGGGTCAATGTTTTGTGTGTGTGTGTGTGTGTGTGTGTGTGTTTAGCAATGATAATAAGAAATAATTTCAACAATTATACATTTCTTGAGCACCAAATTAGAATGACACTGAAGACTTGAGGAACGAATGCTGAAAATTCAGCTTTGCCATCACAGCAATAAATTACATTTTAAAATATATTAAAATAGATGTAATAATATTTTACAAAATTACTGTTTTACTGTATTTTTTATCAAATAATTGTTGCTTTGGTGAGCAGAGGAGACTTTAAAAAACATTACAAACTCTTTCTTACAACAATTATTTGACATTTGGTTTATTAGAAATAAAACACTACAATTACAGACAAAGTTATACATTTAATCTTAAATTAGAGACTCCACACCCATAGCACAAATTGCTGTTGTTTTATTTGTCTGCTTTAAAGGGATCATGAACTGCTTTTTTATTATTGTGTACTGTCCTCTGAGGTCCACTTATAATGTTATCAAGACCCTTACCAAAAAGTAGTATACTTCAAGTTTATTTTAGTAAGTATACTTAAGTAAAGTTCAAGTATATTTTTAAGTATACTTTATGTAGTAAGTATACAAATATCAGTTTACTAGTAGTATACTTGTAAGTGTACTATTTCAATACTCCTTGGGACTAAATTGGCCCACTTTCTAGTATATAAAAGTATACTTTTAAGTGTGCTTTAAGTATAACAGTAGTAAACTTTGAGTACACAACTAGTTTACATCAATATTTTTAGCTTGTACTGCAACTATACTAAAAGTGAACTTATAGGTATACTGATAGTTTACTCACTTGAATAAACTTCTTTTTCGTAAGGGGATTTTTACATAAAAAACAGCAATTTAGAAGTAATGTTATTTTCTGTCCTGTTTTGTCCCCCCTCATCTGAACGCTCTGTTTGAATAGGGGTGGATTGTAGACTCAGATGTAGACTCAGTTGTGTATGTTTGACAGTCTGTGTCCTTAACAGATGGATGCTGCTGCGATTTAGGTTAAAAACACATAAATACTCAGTACATCAAACGATCTGTAATAACAGACAAAGCAATAGTTATCACGTAATAAAAACAGTTACTCAAACTTGTGTGGTGCGACATTACTGTCGGATCCTGTCTTTCTGAAAATCCCATGTCGAATTGTGCCTTGTTTGTAAACAAATTTTAACTACGCTTAAAAAAAAATTAAAAAAAAGTGAACAAGGTCTGGGTCTTCATTAAAAATAAAGTTCATCCACTCTTTCCTAACACTAGGATCAGAAAGAAGGCAATACAAAGACTGTGTTTTTCCACAACTTGGCACTGCACAGCATCTTCTTGTATTCGGAGCCATCTTTATGATTTATTTTCTGTGTAGACCTGCGTTTGCCTCTCTCGTTATTTACACTGCATGCGTGAATTGGTGGGCGGGGCTAAACAGGCAGCGATGTAGAAGCAGGCGTTGATCTTCTTCTTCTAGGCGGTGTTTAGACACACTATTACATCATAGAGTGGTACATTTCACAACCTGTCGTTTTGGCAGATTGCCTTCAATATAAGCTGTTTTTAGCAAAAGATTTGAGTTTTGAAACTTACAGGATGTTTTTATAATGACCTCTTATATGTCGAAAGATCAAGAACATTTTTATTTCTCAGTTCATGACCCTTTTAAGTGCAACATGTTCTGATATTTTGCCGGAAATTTTCAGCTAACAGGAAAGATTCTCGCAACTTTCACTAACATTTTTTAAGAGTTATATAAATGTTAGGACAAATTATTCTTAAAGTAATGTTTATGGAACGTTCTTATAACTTTATTAATATTTGATATACATTCTCAGAAGGTTAAGAGAAAACATTCTTAGAACAACATTCTTGGAACGTTCCCATGATGATATTTTTACTTGATCAATGTTAGAAAACGTTGGAAAACATTCTGAGATCAACATGCGAAACGTCCTTATGATGTTATTTGTACTTGATGAATGTACTTATAATGCTAAGTGAAAATGTTCTAACATTCAGCATTCAAATAACATATTTTGGGTGAAAATAAAGCGTAATAAAGTCATAACCACAACAAGAAAACAGGACATTTCAACATTTTAGAAACATTTCAAAACAATGTTCCCAGAAGGTTTTTATAACCTAAATTTGTTTCCTGACTTTGTCTAAAATGTCTCCATTCCATACGCCTAATTTGATCAAAAGGGGTGCTGAAAAGTTTGAGAACCACTGAACAAAGTTAAGAAGTATTTCAGACTCTTAAAAGTCTGAAACCTCTTACTGTCCCTGAGTGTTTCGTGAGTAAGCTGTGATATTTCTCTCTAGGCCTAATAGCCTTGTAGTTAGCTCGAGTGATGGGCTGAACATCTGGGTCATGCTGTTAAATACATCCACAGTCACCTCATGATAGATTGCTTGATTGCTTTACCGAATGTGCAGCTTCATTCGTTCTTTGCTAATTTTGCAGCCATTCTATTTTCTTAATTTCCTGTCTTTTTTACCTTCCTGTCTCCGGTGTCATCTGCAGTGTGCACTTCCATAGTCTTTCCTCCGAGTGTTAATACATTTTCATTTCGGGGGGTCATGCGACATGCCATCTTTAATTTCCTTCCTCATTGTATCATGTACATTGTCTCTCTCCCTTCGTGTAACTTTATATTTTGGTTCTATATGTTTGTGTTAGATCTTAGTCCCTCTGGACAGGACAGTGGGGCTGGAATATTTTTGAAGCTTTTGTGTTAATTCACAGATTCCAGCTTCCTGGTAGAGTGAACTACCTATTTCTGTTTTTAAAAGTGAGGATCATGCCAGCTTTCTTGGATATTTCGGTCATCTGATCTCATGTCAGAAGATGTTGTTGGCAATGCTCCCTCTAAGCGCACTTGTGATGTTGCCGAGATCCCAAAAATTAAAAATTCCATGTAGAGGGCAGACACATAAATGGGCTAGAGATTCTTGAAACAGAAGTAAATCAATAAGCAGTGTGGATGGAAACGTTGAGCAATCTGTGTGAAATATGCAGATTCATTTGTGAAATAAAGGCAGTGCCATAGACCAGAGCAGAGAATTCAATGAAAATTGTAGTATCCCAAGTTTCCAAACCCAAGGTCATGCATTTTTGTTGTGATCTATGGAAGCCCGTTTCCACCACTGAATAAAAAGTAAAAAAGGTAATTGTGACTTTTTATCTCACAAATCTGACTTGTTTTCTCACAATTGCGAGTTTACATCTCACAATTCTGAATTTTTTTCTCAGAATTGTGAGATATAAACTCGCAATTGCGAGTTATAAAGTCAAAATTTCTAGATATAAAGTCGCAATTACAAGTTATAAAGTCAGAATTGTGTCATATAAACTCACAATTGCGAGTTATAAAGTCAGAATTGCGTGATATAAGCTCACAATTGCGAGTTATAAAGTCAGAATTGTGTGATATAAACTCGCAATTGCGAGTTATAAAGTCAAAATTGCTAGATATAAACTCGTAATTACAAGTTATAAAATCAGAATTCCGTGATATAAACTCACAATTGCGAGTTATAGTCAGAATGGCGTGATATAAACTCACAATTGCGAGTTATAAAGTCAGAATTTTGTGATATAAACTCACAATTGCGAGTTATAAAGTCAGAATTGCGTGATATAAACTCACAATTGTGAGTTATAAAGTCAGAATGGCGTGATATAAACTCACAATTGCGAGTTATAAAGTCAGAATT
>NW_015552552.1:1301955-1303908 GCF_001515605.1 Sinocyclocheilus anshuiensis
AAACGCAGTGGCAACTGCTCACAATGCGGACAGTCGGCCCCCTCGAGAGCCGACGCCGCGTGCTCCGCTCCCAAGCAGACCATGCACAAACTGTGTGTATCCCCGCTCGTGATGTAGCGTGGGCAGGGAGGAACACACAGTCTATAACGCGATCTGCTTTCGCCCTTGTTTGTCTTTACTTTAGACATTATATCTTCTGCTGGAGCTTTATATTTTCTGAATGCTTGTGCAACTTTTTGGACAGACAACGATAAATAAGACTCACAGAACATAGCTCGTGACCGACACACACAGAGCTTTGCTGAATGACAGAAAGCTAACGCCGGCTGCACCTCACGTGCTTTTAAAGCTTCCTGGTCATGATGTCACCCGCCTCTGACGTCTCGCCCATCGATTCGACTGATTACACATATGATTCAGAGCTTGGTATCGCTGAAGGCGTTCCCCTAGCGTTTTCCGACGCAGCGTCTCGTTCCCTCGGGGAATCACAATTGTGAGTTATAAAGTCAGAATTGCGTGATATAAACACAATTGCGAGTTATAAAGTCAGAATTGCGTGATATAAACTCACAATTGTGAGTTATAAAGTCAGAATGGCGTGATATAAACTCACAATTGCGAGTTATTAAGTGAGAATGGTGTGATATAAACTCACAATTGCGAGTTATAAAGTCAGAATTGTGTGATATAAACTCGCAATTGCGAGTTATAAAGTCAGAATTATGTGATATAAACTCGCAGTTGCGAGATATAAAGTCAGAATTGTGAGATATAAACTCACAATTGTGAGTTATAAAGTCAGAATTGTGTGATATAAACTCACAATTGCCAGTTATAAAGTCAGAATTGCGTGATATAAACTCACAACTGAGAGTTATAAAGTCAGAATCGTGTGATATAAACTCGCAATTGCGAGTTATAAAGTCAGAATGACGTGATATAAACTCACAATTGCGAGTTATAAAGTCAGAATTGTGTGATATAAACTCACAATTGCCAGTTATAAAGTCAGAACTGCGTGATATAAACTCACAACTGAGAGTTATAAAGTCAGAATCGTGTGATATAAACTCGCAATTGCGAGTTATAAAGTCAGAATCGTCTGATATAAACTCGCAATTGCGAGTTATAAAGTCAAAATTGCTAGATATAAACTCGTAATTACAAGTTATAAAGTCAGAATGGCGTGATATAAACTCACAATTGCGAGTTATAAAGTCAGAATTGCGTTATATGAACTCACAGTTGCGAGTTATAAAGTCAGAATTGTGTGATATAAACTCGCAATTGCGAGTTATAAAGTCAGAATCGCGTGATATAAACGCACAGTTGCGAGTTATGAAGTCAGAATTGTGTGATATAAACTCGCAATTGCGAGTTATAAAGTCAGAATTGCGTTATATGAACTCACAGTTGCGAGTTATAAAGTCAGAATTGTGTGATATAAACTCAGAATTGCGAGTTATAAAGTCAGAATTGCATGATATAAACTCGTAATTGCGAGATGTAAAGTCAGAATTGCATTATATAAACACAATTGCGAGTTATGAAGTCAGAATTGCGTGATATAAACTCACAATTGCGAGTTATAAAGTCAGAATTGCGTTATATAAACACAATTGTCGCTTGGTACGCCTGTAACACTGACATAGTGTGCAGAAACGCACCAGCCTGACCCGCTGCCGAGTACCCCTTGCCCACCAGCGCTGAAGTGGTTCGCAGCGGCTTGGAGGGCAAGACCGGAGCCTATATAAACACAATTGCGAGTTATAAAGTATAAAGTCAGAATTGCATGATATAAGCTCACAATTGCGAGTTATAAAGTCAGAATTGTGTGATATAAACTCACAATTGCGAGTTATAAAGTCAGAATTGCGTGATATAAACTCACAACTGAGAGTTATAAAGTCAGAATCGTGTGATATAAACTCGCAATTGCGAGTTATAAAGTCA
>NW_015552552.1:1304004-1305286 GCF_001515605.1 Sinocyclocheilus anshuiensis
TGATATAAACTCACAATTGCGAGTTATAAAGTCAGAATTGCGTGATATAAACTCGTAATTGCGAGATATAAAGTCAGAATTGCGTTACATAAACTCACAGTTGCGAGTTATAAAGTCAGAATTGTGAGATATAAACTCACCCCCCAGACCTGTACATCATCTTACATTTCATACAGTTGACTGTTGAAAAATATAATGCGCAGGGCAGCAACTCCATAAATACAGAGTTCTGGCATGAAACTCTAGATGGCGCAGTCCGATAGGTCTAGCTCAATCTGACCTGGTGACATCATTGTCACATGGCAGCTGATTAGTTCTCTCCTGTATCGTAGCCAATGAGCTCGCTGCTCAATATTCAAATACCTGGCTTTTGTTTGCTGTAGCAGTTGGCAGCGCACTTCAGAGCAGCCTAAATCAACATCTAAGATAAGTGAATGCTCTTTTAATCCATATCACTGTGCATATTTGCGTGGTCTGCCTAATTGAATACAAAATTAGCAACCGTACACAATTTTAAACTAACTATCATGTTAGCAGTTTGCATTGTATGCAGCAGCGAAATATTAAGCATATTAACAGCAGCATTTAGCATGTGCTTATACTTCTGGAGCAAAAGGCAGTTTAGAGCTTGTAATCGCTCTAAGGACACACTAATAGTAACGAACGTGAAAACAGGTTAAATGAAATAAGCATTCTAGTGTATGCATTTCAACTGGGGTTCTCCATATTGTAGCGTCTGTACCAATCAAACACATAATTTTTCATTTGATTTAACAAATCAGTTATTCATTAGATTAACAAATCGTCCCAGTCCCCTCACCCAATAAACTGGATGCCAGGATGTCTGCAACGACACCAGGCCCCCCCTGGTTACCATGGCAACCCTGACACCAGATACATTTACGACCTGATGGAATGTAAGTAGGGAAAATCACTGCCTTTTTCTTAAGGAAGAGACACAATGCACAGTAGAAATGGACTTTTCTACTAATTAATTCATAGGAAAACCTTTCTTTGAATGAACACACATATCCTTCAGGTCATTGTGTATATTATTGCTGTCTTGTATATTATCTGTTGTATTGTAGACTATTTTATGCATGCTTATGATAGAACCACTCATTCATGTAACCTTACATATACCGTGTTTGGTCTCTGATAGGGACTTGCCCGTCTCTATTCCCTCCACCAGATCCAGCTGCGAACCCCACGAGTGCAGGAACGCTGGCGAAGGCTCCCTCCTCAAAGAGAGCCTTCCGGGAGCGAAGCAAACGCAGTGGCA
>NW_015552552.1:1305550-1306298 GCF_001515605.1 Sinocyclocheilus anshuiensis
CCCCATGTGACCCTCCCAGAGTCGGTGGTTCGGTTAGATGCTAAGATGAAGATGTGAGCAAACGCTCCAGGATACCCAAGCTTGTGCCAGGCCTTCGGGCCTAGACTTTTCCACTCACCAAGATCCTCTGACGCAAACTGGTTCTCTCTTCATCAACCAACGTCAGCAAAGATCTCCGGCCTTAAGATTGCATTCAGGAATCTCTTTCAGACAGACGAGACATGCAAGTATCAAACTTAGTCTTATTAATTGATACATTAGGTATCATTTGCGCCTTTTCACAGGTCGATGTTTTCATTGTGATGAGTGCGTGGTTGATTTCAGTTGCACGCAGCGTCAGAAGCACGCACTTATCACAGTCATATCAACGATAGTGTTACGGGAGTAGGGAATTAAGAGTTATCACTATGGTTGTTGCAGTTCCGAGTGAAATGCATTATGGGTAGTGTAGTTCGGAGAAATGTGCTTGTGTGACGTGCTATCATGTGTTGTGTAATTCAGAGAACGGAGAAAGAACGTTTATATTCTGCTTTATTTGTTCATTCAAGTCAGTCCACCCAGGAGTTTGTGCACTGTAACCCTAACAACTTTATCTACACGAAAGAGTAAAATGACATGCATCGGCTAACTTTGTCCATCTTATCATTGCACGAACACGAATTAACGAGCTGTTATGCTGCCGCTGGGACTGATGAAGTGTAGGAAGTAAAAGCAGTTATCAAATTACTAAATTATGATATTTGCTATC
>NW_015552552.1:1306312-1309480 GCF_001515605.1 Sinocyclocheilus anshuiensis
AACGGAGAAAGAACGTTTATATTCTGCTTTATTTGTTCATTCAAGTCAGTCCACCCAGGAGTTTGTGCACTGTAACCCTGATAACTTTATCTACACGAGAGAGTAAAATGGCATGCATCGGCTAACTTTGTCCGTCTCATCATTGCACAAACACAAATTAACGAGCTGTTATGCTGCCACTGGGACTGATGAAGAGTAGAAAGTAACAGCAAATATTAAATGACTAAATTATGATATTTGCTCAGGTGCATCTGGGGTCTTATCTATTGGATTGCAACGTATAGCCATTTTGTTAATTAACATTACACATAGTGCGCGTCTAATTAGAGTTAAGCCAGTTGGTGGGGTAGCCCAGGCACACATAGTCGTAGGCCATTATTGTTAAGCCGGTCGGCATGGTAGCCAAGGCTCACATAGTCGTAGGCCACTATTGTTAAGCCGATCGGCGTGGTAGCCCAGGCACACATAGTCCTAGGCCACTATTGTTCAGTCAGTCGGTGTGGTAGCCCAGGCACACACAGATAGTAATACATGTGGTTCACATGGCTCTTCGGAGCAGCAGCAGTACAAATGCCTTGGCGATAGATCTGCTTTGTGGGGGATGTCTTGTCTTTCCTTGTCTGTTCATCTTCATGTGTGTGGATACATGCATGTCCACTGATGCAGCAGTTTATCCTTATATTCAGCGGCATGCATATATTGGCTTGTATTGTTTGCCCAGGCTCACATAGTCATAGCCCACTAGTGTTAAGCCAGTCAGCGTGGTAGCCAAGGCTTACATAGTCATAGCCCACTAGTGTTAAGCCAGTCAGCGTGGTAGCCCAGGCACATATAGATAGTAATACATGCGTTTCACAAGGCTCTTCGGAGCAGCAGCAGTACAAATGTCTTGGCGATAGATCTGCTTTGTAGGGGATGTCTTGTCTTTCCTTGTCTGTTCATTTTCATGTGTGGATACATGCATGTCCACTGATGCAGCAGTTTATCCTTATATTCAGCGGCATGCATATATTGGCTTTTATTGTTTTGTGTAACGTGTCTCCTGCTTTGTGGGGGATATTCATATGGGTTATATATTCCTCAATATTCAAATACCTGGCTTTTGTTTGCTGTAGCAGTTGGCAGTGCACTTCAGAGACCCTCCACCTTCCCCAGCTCCACCTGTATAGATCTGCTACGGGGTGATTCATGTATGCTATATGGGGGTTATTCATATGTGTTATATGTGAAGCAGCAGTATTTCTTACATGCTTACAGCAGCATGTTGTGGATGTATTGGCAGTAGCAAGTCTCGGTACTTGCTGTGCCGCAGCAGCGTAGCAGATCTATTCCGCCAAGACCAAATACATTAACATTGTAATGTTCATTACCATGCCAATCCCTCCGAGAGTTGTCATGACAGAAATGCAGTTATGCCCTAAAAATTCAAGATATTGGGGCAAAACATGCCCCTGTATGAGTTTTATCTCATATTTATATCATATGATAAGCGATATCACACCAGCAGCAAGAGCAATAGGCTATCACACGAGTGCTGTTTTTGTCACAAGGAAGAACACGAGTGCAAATGTGATTTTATCCAACAGTTCAGTAAATAAGAATTTAATATTGTGCAAAATTTAAACACAATATTGTGTGTTTTGTTCAATTTTGCCAACGGAAATATTACCTAAAAGCCACAGCAGAATTGTTGTGCATCTCTGAGCAACACATCGATGTTTTTAGTTTAGTTTAGTTTAGTTTAGTTTAGTTTAGATTGATTGATTGATCGTACCAAATCAGCATATTATAATAATTTCTGAAGGACCATGTGATACTCAAGACTGGAATAATGATGCTGAAAATTCAGCTTTGCTATCTTTTGATTACATTTTAAAATATATTAAAATTGAAAACAGTTATTTAAGTAATAAATACGATTTTGATTTTATAATAGATACTTGTAAGTGAAACACTGTATGGGTCTGAGGTACATGAGGTCTGTCTAAAAGAAAAGAAAAGGTCGAGATCAAACGTTTGAAAGGCAAGATCACTGCAAATCTTCCAGAATAGTCTCAGACAATAAAAGAATCATGATGAAAAGAAAAGAGGATGTGATTCAGACAGCACAGAGAAGTATACCGTAAAGACACGGCAGAGAAAAAAGCTGAAGAAACAAGTCGGGAAAAACCCGCCAAATAAAGGAAGAGAGGCAAGAAAGAGTGACAGGAGCAACAGCACGCGTGTCTGTTATGTGCACTGAGGCTCGGCCCGGGACAACATTCAGTGCAGGTGCTTCCTCTCCGTCAACACTTACAGCAAAATAATACTTGAGGCTGACCATCTGTGTCTGCTCGATCTTCCTCTGCCTCCATAACGTGGAGTGGCAGCTATTTATTCAAGCTCCATTGACGGACTTGGTGGCAAAGTAAACACCTGAGCCGCCACTGTTAACTGATCCTGCTCAAGCTTCCAGCACTTCAGATTATGTGATGAGTATGAAGTTGTTCCTTCTTTAAAGTGTAGAAGAAAATCCTAACCACACCTGTTCATGATCTGCTAGCCACAGAGTAATGTTTCTAGTGACAGCACATTCAGTGCATATTGCATTTCTGTGTTGTAATGTGTGCAACTGTGTGTGATAAACTGTGTGCAAGTATTGTTGTCCTTTCCAGCTGGTTCAAACGGACACTCCACTTATGTACTACAACAAACATGTCCACTCATCTCCACAGGCATCACCCTTTTGTGTCAGTAAAACCAACAGAAAACATGAGTCAACATGCACACAGTTACACCTCCCAAAAGTTTCCCGCCAAATCGAATTTAGGCATGAGGAAGCATTTAAAGGGATAGTTCACCCAAAAATTAAAGTTGTCATCATTTACTCAACCTCATGTTAATCCAAATCTGTATGAATTTTTCTTCTGCTAAACACAAAATAAATTTTGAAGAGTGTGTGTAACCAAACATTTGATGGTCCCCACTGACTTCCATAGTATTTTTTACTATGGAAGTAAATGGCTACCATCAGTTTTTGGTTACCAATATTCTTTTGTGCTCAACTGAAGAGAGAAACTCATACAGGTTTGAGTCAACATGAGGGTGAGTAAATTTAACTTTTGGGAGATATATCCCTTTAAGATGCTACTAGGTAAAAAAGAATTGTTGGATTTGGGGGGGGGGGGG
>NW_015552552.1:1309503-1335149 GCF_001515605.1 Sinocyclocheilus anshuiensis
GGGGGGGGGGGGCGTGAGTGAAATTAGAGAAACTTGGGGGGGTGCATGTCCTAAAAGGTTGAAAACCCCTGTCCTATAGTAATGTAGTAATAAAGTAATGTAATGCAAGTTAATGTTTAAATATCTTAAATAATTTGGTAAAATAGCTCCACTTTTTCATGTTACTGTATATGGAAATTATTAGCTTGCAAATTTATGTATTTTGTTAATTTCCAAACTATTCTCAATAATTTTTCTCCATTTTATTATATATACTGTACATAGTTAACATTTTAGAGCTCAGTTGTTACACATTACACCATTTTTTAGGCATTTCACATTTCTTTTTAACACACTGACCAATGAGTTTTGTATCAGTGCAAGTATCACAAGATTTAGTACATTAATTAATACAGTGCATTAATTTAACTCATGTAGAAAATATTTTATATGGAAATATCAGGCTTGTTAGCTTGAATTCTCTATTGGACAGTTTTATGAACGGAGCAACTTCTACTATATGGATAAACTACGAAACCCTCATGCTGCAGCCTCTCCACCTCACCATATATACCTTCATCTGCACATGCATTAAAGGGGTCATATGATGCGATTTCAATTTTTCCTTTCTCTTTTGAGTGTTACAAGCTCTTGGTGCATAAAGAAGATCTGTAAAGTTGCAAAGACTAAAGTCTCAAATCCAAAGAGATATAGTATTTGAAAATTATGTGTTTTTTTGAACATTAAAGCATGTCAACATTTTCTGTTATACCAAATACACAAAATAATGATATTTAAAATAGCATCATATGACCCCTTAACACGCATAAGCTTCCAGACGTCTCTTTCCTGTACAGGCCTGGTTATGGCCCAGGGGACGAGGCGCAATCACAATCAGGAAAAAATGGATCTGTCCTTCCTTCAGTGGCACTCAGGGGACTGTCATCCACTCTGTAGGCTTTAATCTCTCATCTGGAGGCAATTTGCTTCCATTTACATAGCCACAACAGGACTTACTGTAATAAGGAGCACAATTATCCATGGTTGGCCAATTTCAAGGGAGTTTATGTGGAGATGTTTTTAACCAAGACAATATTGTTTGTGTTGTCCTCCAGGATTTTACTCACTGGAATCTGAATAATAATAATCTGAGCACTTTGTGAAAAATTGAAAAAAATTCGAAATCGTTGCTGATAATGAAGCATTCCTTCACACAAAACATTTTCATTTCAGTTATCGTTAATGAAAAAATGCTTATTGAACATTCGTGTCTTTTTCGCATTGTTGTTCCTGATTTATTCAAAAGCAGTCACTTGACTTTTGTGCGTTATAATGATTTTACCATGGGTAGGGAGATTATATGATTATTGCTTTAATAATTTCAATAAAGTACCATAATATTAATAGCAGTAATAATATATTAGCCAGGATATTAGAACAGATCTGCAAGTGTAAAAACAAAACAAAAATCCAAGAACAAAATTTCCTCTAAATCTTATTGTTTTGTACATTTTGTATTATGTAACTCACAAATGTGTTGCAAAAGCTGGATAGCAATTGAATGTGAAATGTTTCTGTTGGAGAAAAAATGTTTGCTGGCTGTTTGTTGGAGTAATGCGAGGCTGCGATTTGACAGATTTGCACTGGGCCAGTAAAGAAGCACTATTAAACATGCTGTGTTTTCCTTGGGTAGCCTAGTTATTTGTGAAAATAGCAGAAATTCTTCTGGAGAATGCTTTTTTATTGTTTATTTATTTTGAATGTGCCTTTTATTGTGTGCTCATAGAAGTATGAATTAATGTAACCTCAAGCAACAGCCTGCATGAAACCATGATCACAGGATTCTGTTCTCATTATTAAATATAAAGGAGCTCGTGGTTATTACGCATCATTGAAATATTCCAGTTATCCACCCTGTCTCACTTAGTTTTGCCAATAAAGGCATGCATTTTTTGTTCTAATTTGTGATGTTGAAGTAAAAGTTCCCATAGACTCTATGTCTGCTTGAAGTCTCTTTTTCAGTTTACTCAGACTCTTCCTGTTGAAGCAGGCCAGCCCTCTCTCACACTGCTGTATCAATTGGAAAAGACAGGATGGAAGGATACTCTTTCTGCATGACTTCAGGTCACTGTGGATTATTATTTAAGAGACAGGTCTTTCTCGTAGACGTGCTGACCTAAGTGTTATCTCTCTGAGTTACAGCTGGGCGTGAAAAAAAAAAACAATAGCATGCATTATAAATCGAACTGATTGCTTATATATAGTTGTCACTGCATTTTAACATTAAAAAATTGTTTAATTTTTCTTTTGACTTCCTTAACCATTCCATAGTCAAATTATTCACGAAAAGAGGAAAAATGACTCATTTCTGAAAGCGCTTGACACGGTTTGCAGTGTCAGTAACACACATCACAACCACTAGTATTTCAATATAATCCACCATCACTGGAGCCAGCACATTTTCCCAAACAACCTCTCATATTTTCCTATTTGCATGTGTAATGCACTGAGTTTCTATCATAATCCAAAAGGAGCCAAAAGTCTTCAGAAATGTTTGGTTACCATTTTGTTTGCTTTCCTATTTTGCTTGAAACTTCCTGCCTTGCATCCTCCGGACTGCACGACTGGAGGTTATTAAACCTGATGTTTTGGGTTGTAGGAGACCCTAAAGTTCAGTATGCACTCAGAGTCCTAGATAGATAGATAGATAGATAGATAGATAGATAGATAGGGAGGTGACAGATAGATAGATAGATAAACAGACAGACAGACAGACAGGCAGGCAGGCAGGCAGACAGACAGACAGACAGATAGATAGATAGGGAGGTGACAGAAAGCAGATAGATAGATAGATAGATAGATAGATAGATAGATAGACAGATAGATAGATAGATAGACAGACAGACAGACAGACAGACAGACAGACAGATTCAGTATTCCTCATAGTGAATAAAAATAATGCAACTCAGAATATGATGCAACCCTGCCATAATTAAATGTTAAACAACACAAATATCCTTTATGTATTTAATCCCATTCTATTAACCAATGTCTTTGCTTCTGACCTTCGATGATCCAGTTCAACTGTACTAATAAGCAAAAATTACTCTAGACAAACATTTGTGTGTCTTTTTTATTGCTGAAGTGTGTTGAAATTTCTTCTTCTGCATTCTACTGTACGGACGTAAATTTACTTTCCCTTCAGCCTGAGGCTTATTCATTTCACTTTTGGTGTGAAAAGGCTTTTATATTTGCCAAAAATATAACTTTTTTATTTTAAAAACAAACAAGCAAGCCCTGTCCAGATTTAAAAAGTAACGCAAAAGTAACGTAACGCATTACTTTCCATAACAAGTAACTAAGTAACGTAATTAGTTACTTTTTTATGGAGTAACGCAATATTGTAATGCATTACTTTTAAAAGTAACTTTCCCCAACACTGTTATTTACTTACCACAAATACCATTAATTTGTTTAAATTAGGTCAAATTTAACTATATAATGTTCTTGGTTGAAGATGCCACTTGTACTCATGTATCACCAACCTTCTGTTGTCAATTTCCTGCTGCTTCTTCATTTTCTTCTTATTTATTAAAATAACAATTACTTTTCTTTAGGCTTATTAATAATAATAACAATACTACTACTACTAATAATAATAATATACATTTTTTATTTATCATGGCCTTTGTTTATACTTTTATTGAGACTATATTATAATCTGTCCCTTTTTACACTCTTTTTTGCAGAGTTCTTCCTTAGTAAACGTAAACAACACTGCTAAAGGTAAGAGAATGACCTCATGACATAAAACATAACAAATGCAGTCTTATATACATCAGTGTGTGTGCAAAGTTTACAGCAACTACGAGTTTTTTTCCATCTATTTTTCTCTGTTTTACTTTTTTTTTTGTCTTGTTATGAGGATCAGACACACATGAGAAATGGATATTTTACAGCAGGAACTGTACAAAAGAGACTGTACATTATATTAAAACCTACAAAGTCATTTTACTTGCCATGTGTTATTTATTAAGCAGAGCTCTTTTGGCTATTTTTGAAACAAATATGCTGCCAGATAAATATTTATAGTCTCTTTATTTCAAACGTAAATGAGAAACTTACACTTACTCAATAATAAGAGTAATATGGCAATAAGAAGCCACAATTGGTAATAAAGAACCATTCTCTGCAAGATCCCATAGGATAAATGAAAAACAGGATATGCACACACGCACTATAGAGGTTTTTCCTGTTGCATTTTCCAAGAGATTTCGGAAATCAAACTATGTTAAGAAAATCTATATTATTTGTACATTTCTGCATTGGTAAATATGGATCATATATACATTTGCCTTGAGAAATAAGGACAAAAATGTTTTGATTATGAGGTTGGACTTTTAGTAGCTATAGGTATGATTCTAATGAGAACTATGAGTCTAATGAGGCACATTAATACCAATTTCTGTCATGAAACTCTGGATGGCACAGGCCCGATAGGTTCTAACCCAGTCTGATATAATCACATGATTATTCACATGGCACAGCTGATTGGTTTCTTTCACATCAGCAGCCAATGAGATTGCTGCTCAGCTTCAGAAACCCTCCACCTCCCCCAGCTCCACCTGTGTAGATCTGCTACAGAGTGATTTCATGTATGCTATAAATGGGGGTTATTTTTTATGTTATATGTGCAGCAGCAGTATTTCTTACATGCTCACAGCAGCATGTTGTGGCTGTATTGGCAGTAGCAAGTAGCAAGCCGCGTAGCAGATCTATTCCGCCAAGGCCAGACACATTAACATTGCCAAGTATATTACCATGTTAAACTCCAAGAATTGTCATAACAGAATTATTGTTGAATGTGGATCATGTGGCATATAGATATAGTAATCTCATCTCAAATGAGTTACTAGCATTTTGATAAATCTCACACTCACTAATCAGTTCATAGTTTGCTCAGTGATTGCTTCCAAATGCTCAGTAATTTCTTCTTGTATATTCATGCACACTTATAAAGGTCAATGCCTTGTATTTCTCTTGCTGTGTTGCAGTGATGCTGTTTCAAGAGGTTTGGGGGAAAAGCTTCTGCCGCACTATAGAGAAGCTAGTGGAAGTGGTTCAGGAGTACCCTGGGGAGGTGGAGCACATTTTCAGCCCCGCCTGCGTGCCATTGGTCCGCTGCGCTGGTTGCTGTGGAGATGAGAATCTGGAGTGTCACCCTACACTTACTTCTAACACCACCATGCAAGTAAGGATTTTTCATTCATCAAGGCCGACAATATTTACTGTTTCAAAAGTAGCACAAAAGATGGTACCAATAATTATGAATACTAGCTCATACTTTTATATATCGACTGTTTGGACTTTCAATTTGGATGCTTTTTCACTAAAGTAATATCTATGTGGGAGACTTTGTTTTGTCTGTGTCAGGCACATGGTTGCTATAGATATTAATATTATGACTTTTTCAGTTATTAAAGATTAAGCCAGCGGAGCAGGGCCAGGAATATGTGGAGATGACCTTTGTGGAGCACAAAGCCTGTGAATGTAGGTAAGGAAGAGATCAATTTTGTTCATGCAACCACATGTTTTGCATTGTGACACAGCTTTGTATTGATATTGTAGATATGAATACTGAACATAAATGTTGAATTTAAAATTTGTATCAAGTACGAAAAATGTGTTCGTAATAGTCTCTCCGCTTTTCTCTCTGCTTTCTCTTACATTGTGATGCCAAGACTAAGAAAACCTACAAAGAAACAAGACAGGTAACAAGTTACTACTCTGACGCAGTTACACTTTAGTAGACAAGCAAATTGAAATTACAATGATGATTCATTTTGTTGTAGATTGAAACCCAGAAACAGAGGGAGAAAAAGGAAGGAGAAAAAGAGAGTGAAAGATTGTGACACGTAAGTTAAATATTGATGGTTTTACATTAGCATGTTGCTAAGCTAACAATTCAATACTCTAATACGCATAGATAAGCACAAAATACACTCAGAAATTAAGTAACAGTCTATTTTTAAGAGGACTGAACTCATTTTGAACTAAACTTTCCTGTACAGAATGAAATCTAAAAATATTTGTTATCAGCATCTACCATATTTGATTAATTTTTTTTGGTCACACTTTATTTTAAGGTCCAGTTCTCACTATTAATTAACTATTAACTACGACTTTTGCCTCAAACTCCTAATTACTGCTTAATAAGGTAGTTCTTAAGTTAGTTATTATGTAGGATGTAGAATATGGTCATGCATATGTGCTTAAATATAAACATATATTATGCATATGTGCTTAAATTATAAGCACTAATAAACAGCTGATATGCTAGTAATATGCATGCTAATAGTAATAAGCAACTAGTTAATAGTGAGAATTGGTCCCTAAACTAAAGTATTACCGAATTTTTTTTTTTTTTTTTTTAGTAAAAATGAACCTCTACTTGACCTGACCCTTAAAAATGTTCTTGTCCTTCTTAAAGGCCCTCATTGTCCAGAGCAATATTTAAAGGCTTCTAGTTCTCTGTGATGTACACATCTCACAACGCGTAATAAAATATTAGCTTAGCATAGTTAGAAAAAGAAAGTATATGCATAAAATGTTTAAAAATAGTTTTATAATATTTTATCAATTTAGATGACTTTTCCAAGTCTAGTCACAATTTTATTGCGAGTTCCAAAAAAAAAACTTTAAGAAACTAAGAGAGGGTAAAATAGGAAATATCTTTAGTCATTTTAGCTATAATCTTAATGTTTGTTTTGACTTTATTTTAAATCATTTCAAGTAATCTTGAGGCCCCTTTAGAAGTTTAATGATGCCCACTAATGAGTTAAGAACCACTGGTGTATACTAATGTAGTCTGGTTGATTCAGTCATATAAACTTTTGCAATTAAAACCAGTTAGTTCATATATAACCTCATGAGGAACCTCATCCCTCTAGGTTCTGTAATGAAGTCTCAACATTTCAGTGACATTTTGATAAGAGCAGGGGTTTTTGATGTACTTAAAGGACACAGAGTACAAAGAGTGCATTGTTCTCTGAGCATAAGCGGCACACATGTATTAATTTGTGCTCTCTTACAGGTGTCAGCCTCCCCGTAGGTAAATGCTGTCTCGCCATGATGCCAGCCAATCGCGCGCATCTGCCCCCTTCTGTGCGACCCTCACTGTCACCATCATTCACTTATGGATACTGCCACTGCTCTGCACCCCAGCACATCCCAGATGCAGAGTTGATATGGTGATGGGGCTTCTGTCAGCACACGGGGGGCCTTCCAGTCATCTATACAGGAAACTCCTGTTCTGCAGCTCTCTACAGAAGAAAAACAACCGAAGACCAAACCTAAAATCCGAGACTGAATAAACCCCTAGGGACTTATGTTATTATATTATTATTATTATTTTATTGTTTTATAATAGTAGTAGTGAAAGTCATAAAGTAATAATAGTGGTAGTACTGGTTTAGCTGCCAAGTCTTCCCCTTTTATTTATTAAAATCCACTGAAGTAAAACTGGTGCATTTCATTCATCAATACATTTACAAAGCCATTGTGTATTTGGTCATAAATCTAGAAGGAAGCACAGAACAAAATGCCAAATATCATCTCTTTAGATTCTATATTACTGCTATGCTATGACTATATTACAATTTACTAATGTGAAACCCGTCTTAGAAGATTTTTAATACATAGTATTTTCTGTTGACGTTCTAAAGCTTCTCTGTGACTTCAGCATTAAATTGACATACTGACCTCTAGTGGTGATAATAAAATAATCACGTTCAGTAAGTGTTTTTCAACTAATACTGATCTGAAAGCCATCCCATTATGATATATATTACTATAATAATTCAACTTTGGCAAAAATAAAAGTGTGCACTGTGTAAGGACAAAGACTTTGCTCTGAAAGGGCCAGTCAACAGGAACCGAGACAGATGTTCATCACGATATGAGTGAATGTTGGTGCTTTGTATTATTGTTCTGTCAGTGAAAATGACTGAATTTCCCACACTTTAGACTCAGGTCTATAAAGTGTCGAAATTAAACCAAAGAAGCATTATTATCTATGCTGCTGACCCTAAATATAAATACAATAGTTTTCACCAAAGGGCTATTTAATTCCCAATGTATAAAATGTTGTATGTTTTTCAAAATATTGTTAATATGTATTAATATTATACAACTTTAAGAGTACCTTTCGTAATAGAGTGACTATTGTTTGTTATTTCTGATAATTATTAAAAAAATATTTTCTGAAACACTTGGCCTGTGTGTGCGTGTGTGATTTTGGTCAAAGAATGGAATGGGTTTTTGTCTATGATTTATGTCATATACAAAACTTACTAAGGTTTCACTTTATTAATTGCATGATGACATACAATTAACATAAATATTGAACATTACAGTTAACATAAATAGAATTTAAAATACGGCTTAAATGTAGTTTAAAAGTCAGTTTAATAACATATCCCATTTGATTTCAGTAGTAAACTAAAGCATAAGTGTTTCTTTTTAAGGGGAATTGGAAAGTCTAGTGTCATGCAGTGTTGGGGAACGTTACTTTTAAAAGTAATGCATTACAATATTGCGTTACTCCATAAAAAAGTAACTAATTACGTTACTTAGTTACTTTTTATGGAAAGTAATGCGTTACGTTACTTTTGCGTTACTTTTTAAATCTGGACAGGGCTTGCTTGTTTGTTTTTAAAATAAAAAAAGTTCTATTTTTGGCAAATATAAAAGCCTTTTCACACCAAAAGTGAAATAAGTAACTCAGATATTCTCTTGTAAATTAAAACGTAATGTGTTACTTTACTAGTCACTTGAAAAAAGTAATCTGATTACGTAACTCACGTTACTTGTAATGCGTTACCCCCAACACTGGTGTCATGTTCTTCATATAGTCAAGAAATTCAATAAAACAGTAAGTAAACCCAATGAAACGTTTTTAGAATGATGTTTGTGTTTCTTAGGTTTTGCTCTTTTCATGTATCCAGTGTTCACATTGATTTGATGTATATGATTTCCATTTTAATGCAATATATATTTTGGCAATGAATAGTAGAACTGATGTCGTTTTTGTCGCGTGACTATTGCTGGGGTTAGAGTTCTAGTGAAGATAGGCCTACTCAAGAGACTTTTCTGAGCCTGTTGGGAGGGCAGTTCTGTGGTTGTTGCACTTTGCCAAAATCTATGTACTTTAGGGCATGTGGAAATTCATTTGTGTTTAATATTTCCATTGACTATGAAAGCAAAGATCTTAAGGATCAGTTTCCAAGTGAATTCAGGGCCATCTGGACACATTCAGAAAGGAGGAACACCTAATATTTCTTAATAAATTTGTTTTTAAAATTTACAGCACTTGTGGACATGGCAAATAAATAAGTAAATAAATAAAAAGATGTGGTTCAAATAATAATTGTAATATAATAATAATAATTCTATATATAGAGAGAGAGAGAGAATTGTGGAGCAAACTTTTTGCGTGTCATTGACGTTTGAATTGCGTAGAAAACAACAACAGTTTTGTTTGTTACGTGGCTTTCATTCTGTGAACTACATTTTTTATACATTAAAAATTATGGGATGGAGAGGATGACGCTGCAGCGCGTGCTAGATTCACTCTTGACGCTGCAGTGCAGATTTCACGCCACACTTCCGAGTCACGTTTACAGTCGCAAGGGTTCATCTCTGCACCAATCAGAAGGCGATATGTAAATATAAGGCGGATCTTGCATAGTTAAGCGAGTGACGATTCGGCGGTTTCCCTGGTAACAGCCATTTAAGGCAGCCGAGAAGGCGGAGCTGTTTGTAAACTCACGTTGCTCTCTGTGCAGTCCAGTTTCCAAAACAACAGAAATATAAGCTTAGTTTTCTCTCGTCAAGCGTCATTTCATACACAAGCCTTAACAAGAGAAGGAGTTTGAGGAGAATTGTTCTCGGTAAGTAAGGGAAAACGTGCATTTTGTGCTGTAGTGTGTGTTTATGGGAGAGTCTCGTGTTTGGCACCGTGTATCAGGTGCTGCAGTAGCGGGTTCGCGACATTCAGATTCCTTTCATACTGTATGTATAAACTATTCAATACAAGATCTAAAACAAGGTGCCACTGTGGTTGCCAAGCTGTATTTTAAGATGTTAAGATGTTTTTTTTTTCTGTATGAGGGTGCATAAGGCTAGCACTTATATTCGTGGACTTGTTTACTTGTTTTCATAGCACTCTCTCAGTCTCTGCTTATGATTCATTCATGGGCTGTTTATTTACTATGAGAAACTTTGCATAGTAATATTTGCTAATTCATGATAAAGTGTGTTTTTTTGGGTGTGAGAAACCCTATATTTGGTCTATAAGTGAGTAGGAGCTGCATTTCATTGGCTTGAGTCTTAAATGTGCTCATGTTACACTAGATCATCTTTCAGGTTTTTGACTTTCCTTTATTTAATCCATGACTCTGTCCTGCTCTCAGTCATTGCCTGGATCAGGGCTGTACCGATGGACTGAAATCCAACAAATCGGACCACCAGAGAAGATCCAACATGGGCAACAAACGGAAAGCCTCCAGTGAGATCGACAGAGATTCAGGTTTGTCGTTTATAGATTTTCCAGCTTTGTGTTCTGTTGTGTATTATTAATTTCTCAGCTTACATGAGAAAGTAGATTTCACAGCCCTTGTTTTTTTTTTCTGTGTAAGTATTATGGTTTTAAGCTAAATATGGTGACAGTACTTGTCTTTCTCTCATGCTTTGGTATGATTATTACTAATCCCCCATTACTGATTATATTTATACAATATTGTCTATAATTACATTGTTATAGGTGTATAACTGCACATAATTACTGGGTTTTACCCTTACCATATTACAATATTTTCTCACTGTAGATGCCAGCTCAGGATATTTTAGTGCTTTGGACCAGACAGAATTTGAAGACATAGGACCAACCAGTACTGCAGCACAAAGCATGCCGGCAGCTCCTCAGGTGTCTTTCATTCCTGGCTCACATCCAGGCATCTCTCCCATGCTCGTAATGAACAACCTTGTTCTCAAGCAGGTATGACACATTTCTGTAAGTCTCCATGTCTCTTTATGTTGCTTTTCTGGAAAAGCTTTAGCTCATGACACATAACTGTTTGTTGCAGTTACGGTATTGTTTTGGTCTCAAAGCTATGTTTACTAAATTTGTTGGTAGTTATAGCTCATTACAGACATTTGCCTTGTGATTCTTGGATTGAATACTTTCCAGTGCTTTCTGCTCAGCATCTTTGGCTCACAAAATATTAATAGGACATCTGTAAATTATTTTAACTGATCTACGTGTTTTTATGTACCTTACTCAAAGTAGACAAAAAATGTGTTTCTAATATTATATGTATCAAATCTTAATTTTCATTAAATCTATATGTTATATGCTATATTAAATCAAAAACAGTGATTTATTCATAGCGAAAAGGCATTTGAATTACCATTTAGAGCAGGTTTTCCCTACCCTTTCAGTTGGGATATTGATATAAGGTGAGATATTTCACAACACGTTTCCTCACCGAACCTAATTTAATTTATTGGTGTGGATAATTAAATGTTTCTATGATACGCAATAGGAGACAGGCTTTGATCACGTTCGATATTGCCTCTTGTGTGTACAGCTGTTTCTTTGGCTCACAAAATATTAACCAACAATAAGCTGTATAGGACATCTGTAAATTATTTTAACTGATCTATGTGTTTTTATGTACCTTACTCAAAGTAGACAAAAAATGTGTTTCTAATATTATATGTATCAAATCTTAATTTTCATTAAATCTATATGTTATATGCTATATTAAATCAAAAACAGTGATTTATTCATAGCGAAAAGGCATTTGAATTACCATTTAGAGCAGGTTTTCCCTACCCTTTCAGTTGGGATATTGATATAAGGTGAGATATTTCACAACACGTTTCCTCACCGAACCTAATTTAATTTATTGGTGTGGATAATTAAATGTTTCTATGATACGCAATAGGAGACAGGCTTTGATCACGTTCGATATTGCCTCTTGTGTGTACAGCTGTTTTCCATACACACAAGATGTGCTATCATTGCGCTTGCGCATTTCATGCCTGCTGCTGCTTCTTATCAGAGCTAGCAAGCGAAAACATGCTGCATACCTGAATGAGGCGATTACTATAAATATCGTTTTATAAATATTGCAGCTGGGTCAATGACATAAGGGTATCTGCAAAGAAGAAAAGGAAAAATCTAGTCATACATTATATAAAAATGTACTTTCATGTGGTTTTGAAAAATGTCATGTAACATCATATAAAAAGAAATGATATATTTTCTTTTCACCTGGAGTTGTGAGAGCTTATGTGTATTTATATATACATAATAAATATACACAGCATACATACATATATTATGTAAACAAAAACTTTTATTTTGGATGCGATTAATTGCGATTAATCGTTTGACAGCACTAATATATATATATATATAGATATATATAAATGGATATATATGTGTATATAATTTTTTGTGCAAATATTATGATTTATTAATTCATAAATATAATTGTCACCATATGACATATTACAACCTGAACTAACTTTGGCAAAAGTCAAATAATATGTTGTTTAAAAAAAAAATTTTGACACACAAACATGAGGATCTGATTTTGATACCAAGACAGTTGCATCACCTTGACATTTTTTACTTGCGTGTCCCCCTAAAATAATCCATTTGAATAAATACATTTTAATTCAGAAATGACAAACTATTAATTGAATCTATTATTGAATAAGACTGAAAAACATTTGACTCGTTGTTGACTCCTCCTGTTATTGTGAATGAGAACTAAAGAGTATGTGTCTGTTTTACAAAAATGTTCATTGATAATTCTTGTTTCAGCGTAACTCCGTGGCCCCTGCATTAAAACCTTGGGGCTTAAACACTTCACTAGATGTGGTTCCTCAGTCCCAGCTGCTTTTCCTACAGCCAGTCATGCCAGCTGGTGACTGTACCGGCCAAAGCTCTGACAAGCAGAAACATTCCAGAAAGCATGTTCCCATGCAAAACACCTTTCCAAAAATTGCACAAGGGTCTATAGTCGACGAGGGTCCCAGTGCTATCAATAAGAGGTCAAACCACAGTCATGCTGGAAGACATCAACGACGCCGTTATGATGAAAAACCTTTCCACACTTCCTCTTTGAAACAGGATGTGTCCGAGACATTTAAAGATTACGATGTAGACCCCAACATTGCTTCTTTGGGAGAAATCGGTCACGCTGTTGAAGACGTAGCTGTGGAAGACTCCTCATCCAGGCTTTCTGACCTTCAGGAGCCCCACACCACTTCACCATTCTCACTGTGCACTGACTCCTTCCTCGCTTCATTCCCTCAAAAGAGTCCCGAAGCTTCAGTCACCCAGAGCAGTGATGTGGAGAATATCCCAGAGGCCCTCTCTCCAAGCTCCAGCAAACGCAAACGCTTCTGCAACACCTATAACATTTTGAATCGGTCAGGCCTGCTGGGTATCACACTGCGCACAAAGGAACTTATTCGACAAAATGAACGTTCCCAGGCCCAGCTTCAGAGTCTGCAGGCTCAGACTGACCTCTTCTTGGAGGCCATATGTAGTGGAGATCCCAAAGTCTGGATGAGATTGCAGCTTATCCTCCAGAACTCTGGAAACAGCGACTCACTGGTGGACTCTGTAAGGGGTGCAGAGCAGGATATCACAGATGTGGGTTGTATGGTGTAGTAGCAGGTTCGGATTTTATTATTTCAGCTGTTGTATTCTTGCTCCAACCGGCACTTTTCTAATCAGTCGCTTAGCAAATTTTCAACATCTTGTTATAATATCAGTAGGAAACATCAAAGATTTGAGTCTTCAATAGAGTCCAGAGATCTAGTTATCACTCCAAGCGTTAGCTATCCAACAGTAGTCATCTTTATCCTTGTGTCAAAAGTATATAACGACAGTGTTTAGGTTACAGTTGCACCTTTTTCTAAATAAAGTGATAGTGATTCAGAATTTATTAGCAAACTCAATTTGAAAAGAACGCTATTAACCGTTCTAGTATTTCAATCTAATTGGTTACTATTTGGAAAGGAGGCCTTGGTAAACCAGAACCGAAATTCTGCTCAGAATCAAACAAAATGGAAAACAGTTATTTTCTAATCACTGTAACTAAAAAAGGCCTTTAACAAATGAAGATATGAGTACTTAAGTATAAG
Source organism: Sinocyclocheilus anshuiensis (assembly GCF_001515605.1). Lineage (NCBI taxonomy): Eukaryota > Metazoa > Chordata > Actinopteri > Cypriniformes > Cyprinidae > Sinocyclocheilus > Sinocyclocheilus anshuiensis. Next base: position 1,323,709 of record NW_015552552.1, read on the forward strand.
TGCACAATCATTTTTTTTATTCAGATGAAAATGTGAAATTCAGTATCATCCTCGTGAATATTTGACAATTTGTAGAAATGTGTTTGTAATAATATTGTTTGTACGTGTATAATGTGTTTTCAAATGCATCTCCAAGTAAAAGTTCTTGTTATCTATGAGAAAGACAGAAAGACCAATGGACGGTAAGAGTAAGGGTAGTAATAACCGTTTGTTCTGGTCAGAATGTATTTGAAGTAGCACTTCAAATGTGGTTGTTATTTGTAATGCTTTGTTGTATTATTAAGTGAGTTGTTTACATTCTTAATGGAGGTTGTAATTGTCGTTAGGTCTGGATGTGAATGATTTTTTTTTTTTCGTAGCAATCTGTTATACTGCATGTATAGACTAATAAGCTTTGATGACAGAGGCCAGGTTTAGTGGAGTAATGAATGCACTGAATGAATGTGATGGCATGTACACTGTGCAAGTGTACTTTGCTGTACAAATGTTCTTTTCTTTTTCTATTGTTGTTTTCTGGTTTGCATTTGTATTTGCTTTCCAAAAATATAAACACATTGTGTTGATTTATCAGAACCCGATACTAAATGACACATTTTTGCTGTAGAAATCTATGCAATAGTCTTGTTTATTTTTAGCATTGTACTGAAGTGCAGTTTTGTATTCTGTAGGTGTCGTTTGACTTTTTATGTGCCATCAAATAAAGGCATTTTAAATATATATTCAAGCTGTGCCCTGGTTATTAGTTATTTTAAGTTTGAACAATTTGTTCAGTAAATCATAGATTAACGTGTTTTAAGATTGAAGCTGATCTCCAAGGAAAGCCCTTAAGGTTGTGTTTTGGTTAAAGTCGTTTTATATAAAGATATTGGTGGTAACCTAAATATAGCTACAAATAAATCAATCACAGAAAAACATTCATCAACAGAAAATGTTCATCATCATTGCATGCCATGTTTTTCATGCATCAAATACAGAAACGTAATATTAATTCACAACAGTATAACACTAAAAAGGTGGTAGAAATTGATTATATGAAAATATCATCTTAGCTGTGATAGCATAATAAACTCCAGCTTCTGAACAACTAACCTGCATCTAAACCAAGCATAGACATCTGATCCAGTCAAGATGGACGTGAAGGATATTTTGATAAGATATGATGCTCAGTTCAACAGCAGCCAAAGGATGTTGAGGGCCATGTTTCAAAACCTCAAACAGGACTGAGAGCAGAGCAATTGTAAGCGTGCACTTATAATAATTGAAACGCTGAAATTAAACTTAATAGTGGATTTTATAAGAGGGTTACAGAACAGTGACCCTCCATTATTACTAATTACATTGTCCATGTTGGACAGATCGCAAAGAAAAAAATTAGCACATATTTACTGCTTGGTTTGATCGTGCTGTAAATCAACATTTTTTAGTTAATCTGTCCTCTATGGGAAATGTAAAAAGAAATGTTAATATAGCACCAAACTCAAAATGCTTTCTGCAAGCCTTAATGATAAAAAAACCACACGATATCTGCCATTTACTGTAAGTAAGAGAATGTGATCCTGCAATCAAGTATAATAAAATGTTTTTATTGTGTTTAAATGTTTTATCATGTTGTTTAAATGGTTTTATAACTACTAAAATAATAAGTAATTATAATATTTAAATACATTTGTTATGACCAATAACTTTTTAAAGATATGAAACATCACACATTTTTAGAAAAATTAAGTTGGTATCAAGTACATGTGTGCTTTTCAGAAATGAACTGAAAATTGAATTCTGGTCCAGTCGAAATTAACTGAAAGGAATTTGAATTGAGGTAGCAAACAGGATGAATTTAAATTTCAGAAATTTGAATATTGAATGGAAGTGGTATTAAAATAATTGGAATTCAAAGAAGTTCATATGACTGCAATGTTTAAATAGAAATGCTGAGTATGTGAAGACACACTTGTTCACTAAGGCTGCTTTCATTTGATCAAAAATACTGTGAAAACAGTAGTATTATGATAACATTACAATTTAAAATAACTTTCCAAATTATCAACGTTGAAAATTGTTGTGCTGCTATAATATTTCTGTGTAAACCATAAGGATGATGAATATAAAGTTCAAATGAACAGCAATTAAAGTAGAAATCTTGTGTTGCATTCTAAATGTCAATTGAATGCATTCTTGTTGAATAAAAGTATTAATTTCATTCAAAAAAGCCAAAAGTTTTAAGCCATTAACTCCAAAGGATTTATAGTTTTTTTCTTTTTTTTCAGTTTTAGTATTTATGCATTGCCTGTGCTTTTTTTAATTGCAAGTACATTTCTATTTAAATTACAATTGAACTTCCTGTGGTGTGTGGCCAGTTCAATTCAATTTCTAACTAAATGTCACCCACATTTTAGCAGGCCATTTGTGTACTCACTCGCAATTGCGTGGGCCCCCGCGGAACGCTATTTCTATTCTTCCGATGAGAGTCCACCAGAACCGGTGTTCTGACAAATAATGCTACCAATCAGATTAGCTACCAACACTGTATTTATCCTACTGTAAGGGTAGGTTTAGGGTTGGGGTAGGTGTACATGTTAATAAAGCCTCACACCGTATTAATATCATGCTGGAAGCAAAATCTGATAGGTAGCACTTTTCGCTATCGAATTATGCTTCCATCTGTTTTAATGGGAGGTAGCAAAATTGGCGAAATTGGGTCAATACCGGACTACCGATAAGCTTCAGGACAAACAATACTGTTATCGATACGTGTGTTGCGTGTGTTGCGTACTTCTGTGTTAATGGCGAATTAGAAGCTGTTCTCATAAACCGATCTGCCGTGAGAGGTTTGGCATGACATGCAGCGGCACCGTTTTATAATCTCTGTCCGGTGTTCCGTCGATTTGTGCTACCCTGTCAGATTTTGCTACCTCCCATTAAAACAGTGGGTAGTACAATTCGACAACGAAAAATGCTACCTGTAAAATTATGGTTTATTAACGTCTACACCAGGGGTCACCAGACTCGGTCCTGGAGGGCCGGTGTCCTGCAGAGTTTAGCTCCAACCCTAATTAAACACACCTGAACCAGCTAATCAAGGTATTACTAGGTATACTTGAAACTTGCAGGCAGGTGTGTTGAGGCAAGCTGGAGCTAAACTCTGCAGGACACCGGCCCTCCAGGATCAAGTTTGGTGACCCCTGGTCTACACCTACCACAACCCTAAACCTACCCTTACAGTAATGCAGATACACTAAATATTGTTGTTCAGCATGAGAAAAAGGACGCGATAGATATTGATGTGCGCATGCGCAGTAAACCCTGGTAGGACAATCTGACGGGTAGGATAAAATGTCAGGACACCTGGCGCGGGTAAAATAATTATAATGCTGAAGGTGAGGTAGAATTCATATTTCTTCATTAAATAACTTACAAAATAATTTGAAAACTTTCTGTGAGGCGTAATTTTACAAACAGCACGAGTTCTCCGCGAGCTGTCTTTCCCTCTCAAAATGCGCAAATGGCTTCATATCACCACATCGCATCTGCACTATAAGCGAGCTGCACACTGCACGATTGAGACAGGAATTGTCACAGTTTACATGCATCGTCACTAAAGTTTATAATTTGCATTTCTTTTTTGAGTTTGGCCAGTATTTAAACCATTCAGCACTCGTGCGCTCTCTGTGTGCTCATGCACACTCAACAATTGCCCCATTGTAAAAAATATACAGCATGATCAAACATTTAATTACATATTTTTGAAAAAACAAAAAGTCTAAAAATTACCCCCTCCACCACTATGCACACGATGTTCAAATATGTTGTGCTATAGTATGCTGAGGAAATCTCTCTCTCTCTCTCTCTTTCTCTCTGAAGGGCCTTTTTATTTAAAAAATGTGCTTTATGTGCCTTTTTCTGTTTTCTTGGAGTCATTTGTAAACTGCAGTAATAAGATAACTTGAAATTCTCAACATCTTTTTACATCATTTATCGTATTGTATCGTATTGGTATCGATAAAATGTAAACGATACCCATCCCTACCCCGGAATTGATCGCAAAATCCACCGAGGGGGGCCCCACCCAGGACACTTGCTGAGGGCCCCCAAAACACTAAACACACCCCTGCTTGTGTAATAGTGTGCTGATTACCTAGTGTGCGTTGTTTTGTAAATACCCATCCAACCTTTAATCCTGGCCTCCTTCTCTGATGCTGCTAATCACTGCTGCCCTGAACTAGGGCTGAAATTGAGTTTCAACACAGTGCTGATAGACATAGATATGGGTGTTACAACCTCTTTGTGACATAACGCTGTCCTAATTTGTGCAGCGTTGACAGAAATCCACTGAAAAGGTAGATCAGTTGCATGCACTGAAGCCCGTATCACATTTAATAACTGGTCGACACAGGTCAAATCATGATGAACACACTGATATGGCAAGTTCTTGGCTTTTCAGTCATGTTTGTGATCATGGTAGACCTGCCGGTTCCCAGGTATGGTCTCCACAGTCTGAACTGGCAGGAAAAGGCCCAGAGCCCAACGGGAACCGAAAACATCAGTCAGGTTGGCAAGCCAGGTCCCACGACTCTCTGACAGCTGCCCTTTCTGCAGCTCGCACCAGGTCTGCCCTCGGGCTACTAGTAGAAGCTGCTGACAGCAGAAACCGGCGCTAACCAGTCCGATACCCAGCCAGACATACAGCATTATAACCAGAAAGAACTGGAGACCTGAAATCAAACCTGAGGGGAGAAAAGAAAGAATGTTCTTATCAAGGATATTTGAAGTAGGAAAGCCTCAAGAAAACAAAATTAAACCTACCAAGGAAGAAGTAACCTGTCGAGAGCGGTAGAAGAGTGAGGAACGTCAGTGGGTTCTCAAAGGAAATGGAGTATTCCATTGTAAAATACGCCACCCCGACTACCAACGAATACAGACAACAGCAGGATGTATAGATGCTGAACATAATAAAGTAGCGCATGTTCCTATTCCCGATGCAGTTTCCTGTGAAAAAGCAGTGGTGGTCCCGTTTTAGAATCACTTTCTTACACACTTTACAGAAGTTGCGTCCATTCAGGAGGTAGTGGGCGTCAATTCGGTCCGGGCAGTCGGGTGAACAGACTGGAATTACTGTCTCGTTGGCACTCTCAGATGGGTACCATATAGTCATTGTGTAACTACCCAATGCGTTCCCCATGAGGAAGAGAAAGACAGTGATGTGGACCAGCATGGTGGGATTTAGCGCCACATCTGGACTTCGGAAAACATTGGGCATGAAGAGGAGGAAGTGGAGGGCGAATGTGACCACGGTTGCAGTGTAGAAGTATGCAGGTGCAATCGTGTTGAGTAGTCTGAGTTTTACCATCCTGAACAACATGCCTGTGTTCGATTAATAAAAGAATGTCTTAATTGAGTAAATTAATTCAGCTGAAGATGATAAAATCATACATTTCATGATGGCCTTTGAAGAAATTAATCCCTATGAAAATGAACACTACTTGAATGAAAATTATGAAAGGAAGTTATATGTTACGACATGCTGTAAACATACTTTATACTTTATGATGCTGTAAATATTTTAACTGGCTGTCAATAAAGAGTTTTTCTCGGCCAACAAGTATCCAATTCATACCAATTCATTAAGTTCAAACAAAATGAATTGTAATGATGGCTTCCTTGGTTTGGAAATAATAATTATTTTTGAAATTTCGTGGGTAAATAAGGCAAGGTGTGAAATTTGTGTTCCAGTGTATCTGAACCAAACGAAATTTCAGATATAACGTGTATTTCAAACATGTTTCCCAAAAACTCCCCCGTCTTCCATTGGTCGGAAAAAAACAGACCCAACTCACGCCATGGGTTCAGTCTATGGTGCTAAGTAGGGGTATTCTATAGTCTTTGGTAGGACTAAACAAAAAAATAAGAAATTCTGGAAGCCACAGTGTTTACACTTTATATTCAAGAATAAATAAAATTTGTCTCTCGTCTCTGCACATTAAACTGTGGCTGGATAAAGTATTTTAACAGAAAAATGTATGAATAAATGCATGCATCAGCTTGTATACAACATATCATCAAGAAACGGATAGCCTACATAACCCTATAAAACCCTCAAAATTTTATGCAGACTACCACCTTACACTGAACAGAATCCCTTTAGGATTTAAATATATATACCATGTTTTTATTAGTAATAATTACGCTAAAATGCATTGTTTTCAGACAATGGAGTGAGAAAAGATGTGATGAACCGTATGGATGCATTAACTAAATAGGTCGCAGAGGTCTAATAGCCTACATATCAAATTTTAAATTTTTATACAAACGTATATATTACAGACAGGGTTCGTGACAAGTAGATTAAGGAACAACAAAGCCTGAAGCATCTTATCTGTTTGAAACAGAAGCTTGCTGATGATATTGCTGGGTTATTACCTGACGCCGGCTAGACCAGAAGAGCCGCTGTATCCGCACAGGAGCGCATCCCTCACTCACGCTGCTTGGATATTAACCTATAATTCATTCAGAAAAAGCAAATCAGTTATAATTTCGTAAAACTGAGCGCATCTGTTCGCGACGTGTCTCAGTAGTTGAGCGCCGCCTGTTGGTGTGGATACAGCATCCAGCTCCTTTGGAAATAAGAAAAACAGTCAAACCTATATAGCTACACTCGTTATGGATATGTTTAGGTGTTTATTCATTGTTCTGTATTACTATGTGAGTTTATATAAATAATTTATATATGTATGCCGCTGAATAATACTGTTTTCCACACAATGTGCATTTATAACGTTCACCAACAGATGGCAGTGCAAATCAATGCTTATTTCAAGCAGATACGTTTATTTAATTATTTGTGCGGCGTTTGATTCATGTAAAACCATGCCTTAAGACTTAAAACTAGCATTTTAAGATGTGGTTCATGCCAACAAGCTGGTGATACGCAGAGACACAAAGTCAAACGTTTTTCGTTTTCGTGTTTGGTGAAGGCGTGTCTCTTTCCACACGGTCCCTGAGCGGATGGGCGCTCCCGGTGTGCGCTGGTGCTGATGCAGACAGACAGAAGCATCCTACCGGACATAAACCACAGGACGTGTTTGAAAGGTAAGCCGCACTATTGTTATATTCACCTCGCTTCTGATGAACTATTCTCAATTATATCGTACAAGAAAGGATTCAACAAACGACTCAATGATTCATTCCGAACTTCAACGGCTTTTAAAAGTGGGCGTTTTGATATAACGGTTATAGACAATGCGTTTAAAACGCTATTGCTGCAGAGACCTAGGCTATGCTTGGGTGCTAAACACAGAGGAGGGGTGATACTTACATAATTGAACTGCTTGAGGTGTCTGGAAATACTATGGGCATATTGATGGCATAAGAATGGTTTTGCTTTGGCTTGTTTGTTTACCGTCTCATGTACAACATCTCCAGGAGCCCCGCTGTTTTATTGTGCCAGGGGAGTGCGATTGTGAGATCCTAATATTATCTTTTTCAAGTTATGGTTGCTGTGCTGCTGCTGCTGCTGCTGCTGATAATGGCTGTATTAATCCTCGCATGCTGACAGCTGGGAGTTTAATGTCTGGATAATGTATTGAATGGGGATCAAGTCAAAGCTGCGCGTTACAAATCAGAGGATGGGGGCGGATAGATTTCTCCACGCTGTTGCCAAGAAGCTGTGATGATGCTCAAGCAGTTAATCATAATAACTTTCACAATTAGAAATGTAGTCTCTAATCATCCCTTTGAGAATCAAACATTACTTTAACAGGTAGGGGGGGAACTCACAAACCTGCCAGGGACATGTGCTGGTTATATCAACACAAAATAAAATAAAATAGCCTAAGCCTATTTTCATTGTTTCATAACAATTACGCATATTCCCCATTAAAATGATCAGAATGCTAAATAATTTAATTAAAAAAAAATGTATCATATGTTATATGATTTTAATTTATTTGTATATAATAGCCTATGTGCAGAGATGTAATTAATATTATATAATGGCTATTAAATATAATGATTTTACTTAAATATTTCATTAGAGGTCATTGTGATTGTGAAAGGGATTTATTAGATTTAGACATTGTGGTAGTATATTGTTGTGTACCTCCTTTCATTTATACAACTCTGACTAAAAAAGTGATGCAGTAACAAAAACACTGCATTATAGTCATGAAAATCTAATGAGAGTAATCACTGTGATTAAAAGGAATTTGTTAAAAATAGCCTACTTTATAAAATGTCCAAATGCAATGGACCATCCAAAAGTTTGGGGAGGAAGTGTGCTTCATTGTTATGAAAGTGATGTTATTTAAAAAAAAAATAGTCTTCATTTACTACAACATTTATTTATTTGTTTGTTATTATGGATTTTTGAAATGGACATATTGTTCATTTCAACTCCAACTGTGCAACCATAAAGAATTCGTGGATGAATAATAACATATTGTAACATTGTGTTATCAGGAGATTTTTCAGTACCCAGCATGCTTTGCGTGAGCCTAAAGGGCATGAATAAAAGTAGACAGTTGAGTGTTATTCTTTGTGTTTTTGAGCGATATGAACAGGGGAAATGTGTGACTGCTTAATGTTCCATTATGTCACCATTTAGAAAGGATTCTGTTTTTTATTGTGTTTGCTATTGTGGTGAAGAGTGAAGTTTGTGCTCTGTTCAGAGAGAACGAATGTATGCTAACACTGGCTTTTCTTAGTAAAACAAGGTCTCCTCTGCCTTGTACCACCCACGTGCATCCTTGGCTACAATATCTGCTAATCTAACAGGACAAACCAGTATAATCATGCTGTTCACCAGCAAAAAATTAGGCGGTTCTGCTAATGAAACACCAGGTTGTTGCTGGTTAAGCCAGTCAGCTAATGTGATTCTTCGGCTTTATTCCATGTGCTAACCAAGTGTGACACAGCAGTCTTCAGTGCAAATCAGATCTTTTATCGAATCAATTGTTGTGCCACGACAACAAAACATCTATAAAAAATTAAGCAATAAAAAGGTGGAAACAATCCTGCACACCAAAATCAAAACCCTATGCTAGTATTTATTACCTTTAAAATAGCAAACCACCTCATCACCAGTTATACTTCTTTATACTCTGACAAGCTAAAATAAGATTTTAAGCCTCTGTGGCATTTGTAAGACTTGTCATGCTTTCGGAAAGAAGTCATCTCTAAATCAGTGGTTTCCCCATGCACCGAGCAATAAATGCCTGACATTTGCGGTCTTCATCAATGGCCAGTGTCCATCTGACTATTAAGGATAAGACACAGTTATGGCACCAGTCACCAGTCAGATTTTCCATCTGCTTTACATATAAATGGAGCATCTTTGAATGACATTCAGCGATGCATGATTACCAAACTTACTGTATAAAGCAATTAATAGTAGTCGAAATGTCACTGCACTTGTGACAGAATGTTGGTTGAAGCTCATAATTGCATCATGAATAAATCATCAGAATGAACACCTGCTCTTGACTGATGTCTCTTTCGGCTCCCATTCCTTACTATTCTCATTAAAGAAGAAATATTAGTGGCACCTTGCTGGAATTGGTTTTTGGTTTGCCAGTTGCATCAGAGGGGTGAAAACTTTTGGCTCTTATATACCGTAGCGCATGGTGAATCTCTCAAAGTCTCCTTTCTGTGTTTCATTTTCATGTTCCATGTTTGTTTGGTTTCTACTTTATCAACAAATACTTTATTTATGTGTGTGTTCATGTGTGTGTGTGTGTGTGTGTGTGTGTGTGCGTTCATATTAATATTAAACCAAGTCCATTAAAGTCTTATCATGTGAATGTTTTTCAAAATGTTTTACATTTCAATACAATTGCTATAATACAGTAAAAAGGCATATTTAAAAGCTTTTATTCTTTGTAAACAGCATAGATAGCATGAAAGTTGCAAACAAAGAGATGCACCTTTCATTTAATCAAGTGCTCACTAAAACATCTCACTTATAGATCAAGTTAATTTCTTTTCAGACATGACTGAAAGTTGTGTTGTCCAAGATGTGTTGTACAAGTGGATCAGTTCTTAAAGGGATAGTTCATCATGTCATTTTTATTCATCTTGATGTCTTTTCAAACCCGTATGACTCTTAATATACCTGTGATATATCATAACAATATTATGATCATTTAGAAAATAATTCTGTACAGTGGCAGAACATGAAATAAAGCACCAATAGTGTCACCAAAATAGTAAGTGACACTAAAAAAAGTACATGCAACTTGCTGAAGATTTCCCAAGTGCCAAAACAACCCAATATTTAGGTGGGAGAAATGCACTATTCTTATTCTTTTTCTGCCATTTTTAATGTTGGTTGAAAAAAACAAGGCAAAAATAGGCATTTCTGCTAAGTTTACATAACATATAAACCGTAATTTTTAAATAATATGTTTATGATGGTAGTCATGTTAGACTAGAATGCATTAGTATCTCTATTCCATGAGCTTTAGAAGAAATGTAGAGCAAACCGTAATAGCAATCTATAAAACATCATAAACTATAACACTCCAAAAAGACAACAAATAGCTCAGTAAAATCGATGATGTGTTTATAAATTAGTAAATGCATTTACTACCATGATTAAGCATTTTACTAATGGTCTAAACAGCACGACACTACCGTCTTCAATTCTGGACTTCATTCCACATCAATGACAAATATGAATCATAAGCATATTTACCTCATTAATACAATGTGAGGGAGGAGGCAGATGTGAGTAGACGTTCACAAATGAATACCTCTTTGAAAACAGCTGTTAGGAATCATGCCAAAACCATTCGTTTAGCCAGCAGGTGTGACTACATCACGAGAGGCTTGAAACAAACCTTATTTTAGTTGTGCTTAATGTGCTTTCCCAGAGTTTGTAGACATGCTGCGTAGTCATTTTCCGAGACTGCTGCTTTCTCTCCAGTGGTTCGGTGATCAAAAGCTTGTAATACATTCCTGAGAACACACAACAAATAATCGTCAGTAAAATGTGTATTTGGCATCTCTACGCAGCACAGGCATGAATATTTGATGGTGCACTTGGCTGAGAATGAAAGTTGATACATCCCTCTGCAGTACACCAAGAGCCACAGAGGCTGGAGCGTGAGCTATAGAAAGTTCGCATAGGTAGTGGTTGGATATGGATAGATGGAGCTGTTCGTCTTCCGTAGATTCCCTTTTGCATCATGACATCCAACAGCTGGCACGTAGACAGTTTCTGGCCTTGTTTGTCAGTGCTTTGTCATCATCTGCGTGATTTGTTGTGTAAGGACCACATACGGGTTTGTTTTTAATATTATCTTTGGTGCAATATTGTCTCGTTCATACACCCACACACATACACAAAAAGATTGAGGCTGGCACCTGAGGCCTTCACACAGTGCAACAGTGTGTGTGTGTGTGTGTGTGTGTGTGTGTGTGTGTGTGTGTGTGTGTGTGTGTGTGTGTGT
>NW_015552552.1:1335225-1364495 GCF_001515605.1 Sinocyclocheilus anshuiensis
TGTGTTGGTGTGTGTGTGTGTGTGTGTGTTGCATCCTTTGTATCAGACAGAGGTTAGGATGTTTGACTGAGATATATGAATGACCAGCGTCTGGGCCAGTTAACATACCTCAAAGGTTGCTTATTAAAGCTGCAGTTGTAAAAATAAATATGAAAGAAATTATGTCTCTGAAACCATTGATGAAACCATTAAGTAGACCAAGCAGTTCTTTTCACTCCTTGTACCAAATGCCCATTTTCCCCAGATTTATAGGTAAAAACAAACCACAGGGGCTGATTTGTTTGTAGCTTATGGCAGTGGTGTCCAAACCTGCTCCTGGAGGGCCAACATCATACAGAGCTTGGTCAAAGACTTCAAAAACACAAAGATGGTGCACTTCTATTACTATGAATGGGAAAAAGTGCAAGTCCCGCCTTCTGAAAAAAAGAGCTAATTGGCAAAGACATTGCATCACTGCAGATGATGTTAGAAACTCACACTTAGAACTGCACATGCGGGGGATAGTTGGATGGTCTAGCCTGAAAAATAAGCTTTTCTATGCTGTTTGAGCATAAGAAACAACATTTATTAGACAGTTGTTGTCAGATTTCATTGGTGATTTCAAGGATGAAATTTAATCGCAAGTTTAGTTTTGAGGATTTAATTATTCCCCATTCAAATTATACGATACGAGTTATACGATATAGCTGTATGACTGAAATAGATGCCCAAGAGGTGTTTCAAGGATAGCTGTTGAGTGAAACTTACCATAAAGAGACTTTGGTTTATATGGAAGTTTGTTTCCATCACTGAATAGAAATAAAAAAGGCAATTGCAACTTATCTCACAATTCTGACTTTTTTCTCAGAATTTCAAGATATAAAGTCACAATTACATGTCATAAAGTTGAAATTGTGAGATATAAACTTGCAATTCTGAGAAAGTCAAAATTGTGAGATATAAACTCACAATTCTGACTTTTTCTCAAAATTGTGTTTATATCTTGCGATTCTGACTTTATAAAACACAATTACGAGTTAATGTATAAAGTTAGAATTGTGAGATATAAACTCTCAATTGTAAGAAAGCAGTCAATCTTTTTTTAAGCAGAATTGGACTTTGTGAGTTTGTGAGTGCAATTGTGAGTTTATACAACCCAATCTCACAGCAATTCAAACATATTTTATGAGGTGGCTAATTTTCACAAATCATACAAATTCGTACGATTTGTAAAAAATCATACGTATTTTATGAGGTGGCAAATTAATAGGAATTCATACGAAGGACCACACCTAACCCCACCCCTAAACCTACCCCTCACAGAAAACGAGGGAGGTCGTACAAATTCGTATGAATTAGCCACCTCATAAAATACATACAAATAGGTCATGAGTGTTGGTTTATATCTTGCAATTCTGACTTTATAACTCAAAATTGTGAATTTATATAATGCAATTCTAAGAAATGTCAGAATGGCAAGCTTATGTCATGCAAAAGTGATAATTGTGAGACAAAGTTTAATTTTCTTTTATTTAGTGGTTGAAATGGACTTGCGGTTTAGCTCCAACCCACTTGGAATTTTCTAGTAAGTCTGGGGACCTTGATTAGCTGGTTCAGGTGTGTTTAATTGAGGTTAGAGCTAAACTCTGAACAGTCTACCGGGGGCAGGTTTGGACACCCCTGGCCTATGGCATTATGGGGTGAAATCCGTCCCTTTAAGGAAAATGTACAGTCATTTTAGACCATTAGCAGGACATAATCATAGAAGTATATTATTAGAGAAATCAAACAGCTACTTATCAAATAAATAAATGGATATTGATCAGAGTTACTGAAAATATTGATTTTGAAAATTAAAAAATGTGAAAAGAAGGAGAGCACAGAGTAAAGGCCCCTTCCGAAGAAGAAAGAAAACTATATAACTGTAGCGAATCAGCTCAAAGGGGAAATATGAATAATTAATTATAACTAGTTATAATTAATTATTCATATTTCCCCTTTGAGCTGATTCGCTACAGTTATATAGTTTTCTTTCTTCTTCGGAAGGGGCCTTTACTCTGTGCTCTCCTTCTTTTCACATTTTTTAATTTTCAAAATCAATATTTTCAGTAACTCTGATCAATATCCATTTATTTATTTGATAAGTAGCTGTTTGATTTCTCTAATAATATACTTCTATGATTATGTCCTGCTAATGGTCTAAAATGACTGTACATTTTCCTTAAAGGGACGGATTTCACCCCATAATGCCATAGGCCAGGGGTGTCCAAACCTGCCCCCGGTAGACTGTTCAGAGTTTAGCTCTAACCTCAATTAAACACACCTGAACCAGCTAATCAAGGTCCCCAGACTTACTAGAAAATTCCAAGTGGGTTGGAGCTAAACCGCAAGTCCATTTCAACCACTAAATAAAAGAAAATTAAACTTTGTCTCACAATTATCACTTTTGCATGACATAAGCTTGCCATTCTGACATTTCTTAGAATTGCATTCCTGATGCTCTTTGGGGCTCCAGGAGGTTGGCTGAAGTTAGGTGATGAGAAAAAAACATTTTGAGTCAGAGGATCTTGATGAATGGAAAGACTAGGCATGAGGCCTGGCACAAACTTAGGGTGTCCTTAGAAGTGTTCTAGCTCACATCCTCATCTTCTCAGAATCTAACCGAACCGCAGACTGACTGGCTATGTGTTGGAGCCCACCGGGCACACCCGCACCGGCTCAGGCTCTCGACACGGCCCGCGATCAGAAGGTTTTAGCAGAAGACTTAGCAGAAGAAAACAGCACAACAACCTGGGCGGAACTGCGCGTCCACGCCCGCATGCCCGCACTGGCTCAGGCTCTCCACACAGCCCGCAATCAGAAGGTTTTAGCAGAAGACTTAGCAGAAGAAAAACAACCTGGGCAGAACTGTGCGTGAGCCTTTTAAGGTCTGAGAAGATTCACGCCTCTCAGGATGGGCTTGTCCAATGAGAAAGGCTGAAATTCCAAGCGGGAGGTTGGAAATACTGGGGAGTTCTATGACCCTTTGTGTGAGAGCATGGTAATTTGCATATGGAGCTCGAATCAAAATTACTAAAGATTCTTAGAACACTAATATATTGCTTATGTACCAACATATAATATAAACGCTCGTTTAGATCATCAGAAGACACATTCAAAGAGACCAAACATGGTATCGGTGGGGCTATATTAACTAGTGATCTATCATAACACACACACAAAACAGTATACAATTCAAAAGACAATATACAAGAACAGTAAATGAATGGAAAGACTAGGCATGAGGCCTGGCACAAACTTAGGGTGTCCTTAGAAGTGTTCTAGCTCACATCCTCATCTTCTCAGAATCTAACCGAACCGCAGACTGAAGACTTAGTAGAAAAAGAAAACTCTGGGCGGAACTGTGCGTGGGCCTTTTAAAGTCTGAGAAGATTCCCGCCTCTTAGGATGGGCTTGTCCAATGAGAAAGGCTGAAGTTTCAAGCAGGAGGTTGGATACTGGGGAGTTTTACGACCCTTTGTGTGAGAACATGGTAATTTGCATATGGAACTCGAATCAAAATTACTAAAGATTCTTAGAACACTAATATATTGCCTATGTACCCACATATAATATAAACGCTCATTTAGATCATCAGAAGACACATTCAAAGAGACCAAACATGGTATCGGTGGGGCTATATTAACTAGTGATCTATCATAACACACACACAAAACAGTATACAATTCGACAGACAATATACAAGAACAGTAATGGTATACACAATGACCTGAGGATATGTGTGTTCATTCACAGAAAGGTTTTCCTATGAATTAATTAGAGAAGAGTCCATTTTTATGGGCATTGTGTGTCTTTCCTAAGGGTAAATGAATTGTGAGTTTCTCTGCCCGCATTCCTTTGGGCAATAAAACCAGTGATATCAGCATTGGTTGCCATGGAACCAGAGGCCTGTTCTGCCTTTCTGAGGTGTTAGATGCATTTCGGGGGAAGGGTCCATAGACCCTCGTAGTTGGTTTGTTGACTGAGGGGTGTTACAGAGTATTTGTTAAATACAACTAAACAAATTGTGAGTCTGGTTGGTCCAGACGCTACATAACATCAACACCAGTGCACGATTATAAGTGATGCAGTTATGTCATCTGTTGTTTTAAATGCTTAGCTTTTTAAAGTTGGGTGTATTCTAATTGTCTGGCAATGTTTTTTTTGTTCATCAGTAAACAAATAATTCCCAAAGTGATTCCAACGAGGGGGAAAAAAATACATTATTTTAAAACTGGTTTCCAGAAGACTCCCCATATTTGCTATTGGTCGTCAAACAGCCACGCTATCTAATCAACCTATGAATGGCTTACATATAGTTGTTCAAATTAAGCTGGGTTAGAAGAAAGTAGGGTATTGCATCATCAAAAAAATTACTTCCTTTACCTTTAATATTGGCTTGGCTGATGCAGCTTGCATGTGTGTGTGTGTGTGTGTGTGCTTGCGTGTGTGTGTGTGTGTGTGTGTGTGTCTGTCTTTGTGTGTGTGTCTGTGTCTGTCTGTGTGTCTTTGTGTGTGTGTCTGTGTCTGTCTGTGTGTCTTTGTGTGTGTGTGTGTGTCTGTGTCTTTGTGTGTGTGTCTGTGTGTGTCTGTGTCTGTGTGTCTTTGTGTGTGTGTGTGTCTGTGTGTGTGAGTGATAAGCCAGATTGCTGCTTTGATGTCACATTACTGCATTCATGACTCACATCCTTTCTGTCAAGAATAGATCTTAATAGAACATAGAGAACATACTGAAATAATCACCACTGCACAGTTTATGCAATAAGACAATATATATAAATGTGCATCACTCAAAAAGGTAATAGCATGGGACGATGGGAAACCATAATTAGCATGGTTTGCTTAGGCAAGCATCAGTTACGCAGGGCCATTTTGGCACCCTAAGTGAAATCCTTGTGTATAGTTATTTTACAGACCTGTCATTCATTTAAAAATATGTAATTTCAGTATATCCTGCATCAATTTTCTTATGCTGAAAGCAAGGAACAGGTGGGACTAATCAATTAACAAATCAGAATTATTGTAAATAGGCCTACTAGTTTTGGAGATTAACAGCATATTTACAACTATGAAACTAATTTTAGCTGCATCTACATGAATCTAGATACATTTGAAAATGGCATTTTTTTTGTTTGTTTTAAAACACTCTCCGTCCACACATTGCTTTCTCTTGTCATTTCAGTTATGTGTACTGTATTTACATATATAAATAACCATTCGACACAAATTGTATGTATAGTACACCGTGAAAACAGCATATTTGACCAAAATTCCAGCATTGTCAGCAAGCTGAATGGATGCCAATGAATATTACATTACATTTTGGTTAAAATATTGGTATTTTATTAAAAATATTGATATTTAGCCAGTGGATATTGACAAAGTATTTCCTATACATTTTGACTTTAATTGTAGGATTTCCACAGTAAGTGGGCAAGAATGAACTCATGAATAAGATGTCCTCCATGATTCCTTTTCATTCCGACAGCAAAGCACTTGACAAACACGTAATTACAACTTCAGAAATTTCTGATTGCACATAAAGGCAGCATAAACACATCTAATGAAACTGAACTCAAAGTACCGAACTTAGCAGAGAAGACGCCTATTTAACAGACATCTATGCCTAGAAACGGTCCTGGTATTACTGCAGAAAACTCCTAGGTATTTTGAAAAAATTCCAACCATAAGTTTTAGGGTGCAATAGTGCCCTCCAAAGTGGACTTCATAATATTTGAATACTCAAATAAGTGAGATTCCAAATTGTATAGGGAATGCAATGAAAAGCACAGCACATGGCATAGGGAACATATGTACTTCGATATCGAGTCAAATGTACAGTATAAGAAAAGTTTAATTCACCTTAGGAGTGTTGCTAGGCAGTTGTGGGCAAGTATAAAGTGAATGAACTTTTAAATTAACCATATCACACTTATTTTCACATTATACATCACAACTGTTATTTATCAGGCTTTCAAGTATTATGCATTTTACAATAATTTACATATTGGACACCTAGAATCTGTGTGATTCAAGTGTCATCTGTGTTTGATGATGTAGCAGGGCATTCCAAAGGAACACATATTATCAAGTGAAGTGAACTTCTACAGACACCCCATGCTGAGTTTGTAGGGAGCTGTGAAACTGCGTAGGGGCCCTGTGAATTGTAACAAGACTTTAAACATTGATGCTCAGCAGCATTTGTGCTGTGGACACGGACACACAGTAGGCTATAGAAGCCACCAGTAAGCAACCTAGCAACTGCTTAGAAACATGCTACAAACACTCAGAACACCTTGAAGACCCTAAGAAAAACTAGAATTGCTATACTACAATAATTCATTTCTATATTACTATAATTGTTATCTGCCACTCTTTTTCCTCATTGCATAACAGGTTGTTCTTATCTAATGAGCATATTTAATTGCAGCAAGGCTTTGTCATGTAGTAGATTCATTATGTCACCAAGTCTGCTCCAGGACTGTGGGCTTTATGACCTCTAGATTGATGAGAATGTGAGTTGTGGATGGTGGGGTGTCTAGAGGAGGGCTTCTTTCATCTTGGCAGGATGCTCCCTAGATATTCTGTGGCTAATCTATCCGTTCAGTCACAGTGAATCAAGCCAAGGGATTCCCGTCTGAAGTATGAGTGGGAAAAGTAATGCAATATTTCCTGCCTAGCAGGGATTTTCAGTAAGTCAGTGATGAAATTAGACATTTTAAATCTAAAAATGTATTCAAAAATACAGTTAAATGGAATTAATATATACATTCTTATTTAAAAATAGATTACTGAAAGAAAACATACGTAGATTAGCATAATTTTTATATTAATATTTCATGTATTTTTAGTAACATATATTAATAACACACACACACAAATATATACGTATATTAGTAATTTTTATCAATTTTTATCTATCAAAGAAGTTTCTTATGCTCATCAAGGCTGCATTTATTTGATCAAAAATACAGAAAAAAAGGTAAAATTGTGAAATGTTATACAATTTAAAGTAACAGTTTCTATTTTAATATACTTATAAAATAAAAATAAAATATAATTTATTCCTGTGATATAAAGCTGAATTTGATCCTTCAGAAATCACTCTAATGCTGATTTATTGTTACTGTTGGATACAGATGTGTGTCACAGTCTTCAGCGGGTGTGCCCAGGATGGCCACCAGATGACTGTGTTCTGTGAGCACATGGCTTGTGTTGTGTTTGTTTGTTGCCATGTGCTCTCTCCTGTCTATTGTCTTGCCCCGCCCATCTTGTTACCTCATTATTGTTTAAGTTGCTCCACCTGTGTCTCCCTCGCTAGCCTCCTCATTTGGTTTCCTATTTATTCTCCTGGTGTCTGTAATCCTGTGCTGATCCGTCGTTTTTCATTGTGTGTGTTATGTCTGCATGTAGTGCAGTTCCTAGCCTGCCTGTCTGTTTTTCCCCCTCGGGGTTGTTTTAGTTTGTTTTTGTTTCATTTTATTATTAAAAGAAAGAACCATTCATCCTGCACTTGAGTCCTCGCTTCATCTCTCCACACGCACCGTGACAGAACGGATCAGCCAACATGAGGACTCAGCGGAGAGATGGCTCTCTCCGTCTACCGGTCTCCACTCTCTCCAGCCCCCTCCCTCAGCCCGCGCTAAAGGACTTATTCAGTTATGCCCTTGATGAGCCCATTAGTCACTGGAGCATGTTAGAATCCGCTCGTGTATCCTTTGAGGGGTTTGTGGAGTTCTTTGCACGTTCCCCCGAGGCGGTGGTGCCCGCTCACGGTTTCCCCGAGGCGGCGGCGCCCGCTCACGGTTTCCCCGAGGCGGCGGTGCCCCCGGAGGCGGCAGACGAAGCTGCAGTGCTACCCTCTCGGAAACAGTACCTCACGCCCGTTCCCGGAGCGTCCCGGGCTGATGCGCAGTGTGCAGGAATCCCCACTAATGTCGGTGCGAGCGGCGTGGTCAGCTCGCAAGGCTCCCGAGGCGTCGGGGCCCGCTGAGGTTCCCTCCGAGGCGGCGGGGCTCGCTTCTGGCCTTCCCGAAGCAGCGGAGCCCGCTAATGTTCCCTCTGAGGTGGCGGGGCTCGCTTCTGGCCTTCCCGAAGCGGTGGAGCCCGCTGATGTTCCCTCCGAGGCGGCGGGGCTCGCTTCAGGCCTTCCCGAAGCGGCGGAGGCCGCTGATGTTTCCTTCGAGGGGGCAGAGCTTGTTTTAGGCCTTCCCGAAGCTGCGGAGCCCGCTCACAGTTCCCCCGAGGCGGCGGTGTCCGTTCACAGTTCCCCCGAGGTGGCAGCGTCCGCTCACAAAGCTCCAGAAGCGCCGGCGCCCACTCACTGTTCCTCCGAGACAGCGGTGCCCGCTCACAGACATCCTGAAGTGGCGGTGTCCTCTCGCAGTTCCCCAGAGGCGGCGGTGTCCGCTGTTTTCACACTGTTGAAAACAGTGTGCTGCTTAATATTAAATATTAATCAAATAATTCATAAAAATATAATAAAAAATAAGAAAATATTAATACAAATTAAATAATTATGTCTTACTGACCCCAAACTAATGAACTAATGTGAGAATATATATATTCACATTAAATACTTCTGAGACTGCATCTTATCTGGATTTGAATTACAGATAAATTACAGAATGAAACAATTATAATGTCAAATTTAATAAATCTCATTAAAGAACTTTTATGTAACATTGTCTGAACTGCTGAACTGTGCTGAATAAAAGCACATTTTTATCTGGGCCAGGTTCTGAAATATGCAAAATGATAATACTTTTTAGCACCAGAATATAGCACATCCCCTGCACACATTTAACCTCTCTCTCTCTCTCTCTCTCTCTCTCTTGTTTCATTTTATTATTACAAGAAATAACCATTCATCTTGCACTTGAGTCCTCGCTTCATCTCTCCACACACACCGTGACAGAACGGATCAGCCAACATGAGGACTCAGCGGAGAAATGGCTCACTCTGTCTACCGGTCTCCACTCTCTTCAGCCCCCTCTACCAGTGCATGCTCCAGCTGGATACCTTGAGCTCCCTCCGTCAACGAGGGACTGATCTGAGGGAGTTTGCCATGGAGTTCAGGAATGCTGCAGAGGGGCTGGGCTACAATGACTCCGCGCTAAAGGACTTATTCAGTTATGCCCTTGATGAGCCCATTAGTCACTGGAGCATGTTAGGATCATGTCGGGGCCCGCTGAGGTTTCCTCCGAGGCGGCGGGGCTCGCTTCTGGCCTTCCCGAGGAGGCGGAGCCCGCTGATGATCCCTCTGAGGCGGCGGGACTCGCTTCAGGCCTTCCCGAAGCAGCGGCGTCCGCTCACGTTTCCCCCGAGGCGGCGGCGTCCGCTCAGAAGGCTCCAGAACCGCCGGATTGTGTGTGTTATGTCTGCATGTAGTGCAGTTCCTAGCCTGCCTGTCTGTTTTTCCCCCTCGGGGTTGTTTTAGTTAGTTTTTGTTTCATTTTATTATTAAAAGAAAGAACCATTCATCCTGCACTTGAGTCCTCGTTTCATCTCTCCACACGCACCGTGACAATGTGCTGCTTATTTTAATTTTTCTGTAATCTGTGATACTTTTTTCAGAATTCTTATGTAAATAAAAAGATCAGCATTTATTTTAAATAGAACATTTTAATTAAAATTCAGTTTTGCATCAATATTTGAAATTGTAATATTTTACAAAATTACGTTTTTTTTTCAATATATATATAAATTGTAAATATTTTGTTCTAAAAATATAGAATGCTTCATTGCTTATTAATAATTGCTCAAGTTGCTTAATAATTGCTTAATAATCTAGAATAAGCTATAAATGTATTTGTAAATTTTTTTTCTCAAATAAAAACCACAAGAAAGCTGTTATAGCAGTAGCCTGCACCTCTCTATTTGGGAAGCAAGATTACTTCCATAACGCATCGAGCGAATGCAATAAGAATGAATTCTGAAATATGACGCTGTGACTCATTTGTATTCAGGAGCCCTCAGGATCTGAGAGCTGATTTGGAGGAAACAGAAATGTAACCTACATTCAGTGACTTTGCAGTAAAAGATGCACGCACAACACAAACAAGAAGTACTGTGAGGATAAAAGCATGTTGAATCATGACTCACTGATCTCCCCGCTAGAGCCATCATACTCTGATATTGTTTTATCAAAGGTAATCGTTAGTCGTTTCATGGGGGCATAACACTTTTATCTTCGATTCGAGTTTACAGTATTATTTATGTCTTGCCTTTTGCTGTCTCAGTTCTTCCTCCTTTTTTCATACATACTCCAAGTTCATGTGCTTGCTCAAGCAGGTAATGGGACTTCAGCTGACAAATGGTTTTACTGTGTGGACAAGCACTGTAGCTGATTCTTGTGGTTCAGAAGTCAGGGCAATCTAATATTGAATTTCAGGACCAAAGGCATCATATATATAAAAATAAAAAAAACACAAAAAACAATATAAGATAATCTAATATTTTGTGGATCACATATCAACATGGCACTGGCGTATGCAATTTTTTTGTACCACCCTTTTGGGGAAATTTCTCAACAAAGTTCTCTGAGAAAAGATCAAGAGGACAAAACCACTTGCAATAATGTGTTCAAAATGTCCACCACAGAAGAAAATATCGTCATATGATTCTGGCTGCATGGTGTTGTGATAAACATATTTTTAGTTGTTCATTAGGTTGTTCGCTCAGTAGTAGACAGACATTTGTGGACATGGGCAAAATAAAACATTTTCTTAAATTCAAACTCAATCTATTTTTTTTATCTTTATCGTTTTTTTTGTTTTTAAGATTGTATTGTAGTATGACTCCAGTATGGATGCACATATACACTGTATCTATTTTACATATGCTAAAAAAACACACTTTTTGTCACAAATGTTTTCAGAGAATGATCCTGATACATTTATATTTTTTATGATTGTGATTATTATTTTTGCTATTTTCAAACTTCAGCATATGTTGAGTTTAGTGTGAAGAACATCATGATTTCCTTTGCACTGCCTTGCGATTGTGAGCAGCATCGAAGGGTCTGTTTGTACTGAACCAGAAAGCTCTGGTTGGGTTTACACCCAGTAACTCTCTGCCGCATGAGAGGTGTCTTTGTGTCATTTTTCAGCATTTCATCAGGAGCTCAGGTGGCTTTAGCTCTTTGCATCTCCAGCTGCTCACCCCACAGCCATGGGACTATAGACGCTTATGTGTTTCTTCTGTTACTCATTGTCTTTTCAAGTAAACTACAAAACAAACACCTATTAGAGTGAGATGACCCTTAATTTTGAGGAATATAACATAGTTTATCTCCCATTATTTCACTATTACGGTTTATATTATTTGTGAAATAATGTTAAATAATGTATTTTAGTACGGCATGTTGTTTATTTATGTGTTGTACAGCATTATATAATATACCATGTGTATGCACATTTTTGCGGAAGCGATTGCTTACTTGTAATATTAATGATTCCTTAACCTGTGACAGAATGTGTGCTGCATAGGCTGTTTTTGTTTTTGTTTTTTTCCCCTAACCCATGGCCAGAAAATGGGAGTCAGACTATAAAACAAAAGAGCCATTTATGCACCATCTGTCCGACTGGAAGAACTCATCTAGTGCAGCGTCCTTGGGTGCTATTGGTGATTTGTTTGAGCTGACAGTAGTAAAGTAGTGAATTATGTGGGATGTTGCATTATTTTCTATCAACAATATTTTTCATACTGGTTGCTTGCTGTACAACCCTATTTAGATACCAAGCTTTATATTGCAATGTAAACATGGTTTGATATTACTTGAGTAATATCACTGTATTTTAAGAGCTATGTATTTGTAACTGTTAGCTAAATGTAAAGATATTCAAATTTTAATATATTTAATATAAAATTATTGCAATATTGTATTGGATATTGTTTTTATGTCTTAAATTGTATAATATTTCTAAAGAAAATTGGGTAACACTTTCTATGAAGCCCGTATTTATAATACATTATAAGGGTATTCTTAAGGCATTATTATGAATGCATAATGCATTATAAAAAACCTTATAATATGTTGTATCATCTCATGAATATTCATAAGAACAGTTTTAATATATTATAATATTTACTTATTTGTGGTTATAGCTTTTAAGAGTATGATGATTTATAACACAATGAACACGTTGCATCCACTTTTACAATGGATTATATTTCTCATAGTTATAATGTATTATAAGTCTCATATCTTGCCATTTTTCTTATGCTACTTTACTTAAAGCGGTCAAAGACCACTTATAAGTAGTAATAATAATAATAATAATAATAAAAAAATTCTCTCAAACAGCCATAAGATCAGATATCAGATCAGATGAATGTGAAATATGACACATTTGCTTTGAACTATTTTTATTGTAATATCAGTTTGATTATTTTGATGGTACCCTTTAAACAGCTGTTGATAAGTGACTCTGCAACTACATATCAACTAGCGGTCATTAGAGTATTAGTATGTCTGCTACTGTAAATATATGCTATTATAAATACGGGCTTCATAGAAAGTGTTACCGAAAATTGTTTTGAAAAATAAAATTATCAATGGACTTGAAATGTTGTCTAAATTGTAGTATGCCGTGTGAGTCATATACACTGCACTAGATGGGCAACAATGAGAAGACCCCCAAAACAGGAATGGTTTTACAGGTGGAGGCCACTGACATTTTTTTCCCTACTCATCTTTTCTGGACTGTTTTTCACTAGTTTTGCATTTGACTAGGGACAGTGTCACTACTGGTAGCATGAGGCGATACCTGGACCCTACAGAGGTTGCACAGGCAGTCCAACTCCTCCAGGATGGCACATCAATGCGTACCATTGCCAGAAGGTTTGCTGTGTCTCCCAGCACAGTGTCAAGAGCATGGAGGAGATTCCAGGAGACAGGCAGTTACTCTTGGAGAGCTGGACAGGGCCGTAGAAGGTCCTTAACCCATCAGCAGGACCGGTATCTGCTCCTTTGTGCAAGGAGGAACAGGATGAGCACTGCCAGAGCCCTACAAAATGACCTCCAGCAGGCCACTGGTGTGAATGTCTCTGACCAAACGATCAGAAACAGACATCATGAGGGTGGCCTGAGGGCTCGACGTCCTCTAGTGGGCCCTGTGCTCACTGCCCAGCACCGTGGAGCTCGATTGGCCTTTGCCATTGAACACCAGAATTGGCAGGTCCGCCACTGGCACCCTGTGCTTTTCACAGATGAGAGCAGGCTCACCCTGAGCACATGTGACAGATGTGAAAGGGTCTGGAGAAGCCGTGGAGAACGTTATGCTGCCTGTAACATCGTTCAGCATGACCGGTTTGGTGGTGGGTCAGTGATGGTCTGGGGAGGCATATCCATGGAGGGACGCACAGACCTCTACAGGCTAGACCATGGCACTCTGACTGCCATTGTCAGGATTGGACTGTCTTTGTGTTTTGTTCCCCATGTGCTCCCCATGACCCAGTTTCTCCCTCATGCGCCCTTATTTGGTCGTTCCTGTTCCTGTCCTTGTTGTCTGTCTAATTAGTCATTCTGTTCACCTGTGTTCCTCCCAATTCCCTCGTTATCCTGTGTATTTAAGCCCCAGTCTGTTCAGTCTGTGTTGGTCGATTCTACTTGTTGGATTACGTGTGTTTACCCCTGTTCCTGTTGTGGATTTACCCCTGTGATTCTCTCATTAAATACAGTTTATGTTATCCACGTCTCCAACGTTCCTTCCAGCAGCGAATCGTGACAAATATTTTAAAATGACAAAAATGAATACAAATGGCATAGGCACATATCAAAAGTGTGTTGAATTGAATAAATTACAGTTTCGTTTATCCACGGCTCCTTCGTTCCTTCCAGCAGCGTATCGTGACAGAAGGCCGGACCCACAAACTGTTTTACTACGTGTTTCCCCTCCATTTGTTTTCCGTTTTCCATTCAGTGTTTTTTGTTTCCGTAGTGTTTCCCTCATGGATTCCCTCACTCTCAGGTTTACCTCCCTCACCCACAAGGACCTTTCCCTCTTGGAGTATGCTGTGGAGTTCAGCCAGCTCGCCGTTTTAACGGCATTCGACGACGCTGCGCTGAACTCCCTGTTCTGGATCGGGGCCAACTACTACCGCCCTTTCGACCTCCCAGACACCACCGGACTGTGCTGGAGGGAGGCTATCATCCGGTGTCTGGAGAGCGTCTACCCCCGATCCAGAGCACAGCCAGACCTAGAGCCCAGCCCATTGTCTTGACCCATTGTCAGACCCTACGCTGGTGCAGTGGGTCCTGGGTTCCTCCTGGTGCAAGACAATGCCCGGCTTCATGTGGCGAGAGTATGCAGGCAGTTCCTGGAGGATGAAGGAATTGCTACCATTGAATGGCCTCCACGCTCGCCTGACCAAATCCAATAGAACACCTCTTGGACATTATGTTTCGGTCCATCCGATGCCGCCAGGTTGCACCTCAGACTGTCCAGGAGCTCACTGATGGTCCAGATCTGGGAGGAAATACCCCAGGACACCATCCGTCGTCTCATTAGGAGCATGCCCCGACGTTGTCAGGCATGCATACAAGCACATGGGGGCCATACAAACTACTGAGTACCATTTTGAGTTGCTGCAATGAAATTTCAGCAAAATGGACTAGCCTGCTGCATCATTTCTTCACTTTGATTTTTTTGGGGTGTCTTTGAATTCAGCCCTGTGTAGGTTGATAATTTTCATTTCCATCAAACGATGTGACATCCTTTCATTCCAAACACATTACCCAGTCCATATCAGTAAAGATATCCAGCATGATATTTTTCCCCATTGAGATCTGATGTTCAAAGCGTTCCTTTAATTTTTTTGAGCAGTGTGTATTCTGTGAACTGGAAGTTCAATTCCAGATTGTATTAGCATTCGCATCTGTATATACAAGAGCTAGATGCTGGGTGGCATGTGTTGTAGTGGTGAAGTTAGTTATCGTATGACTGTTTGACTGGGGGAAGAAGGAGGAAGTTTGTGTACAGGATACAGGAGACTGTGACCTGATAACAGCACAGAATGATCTGGAGTGGCCTCTCACTCTCTAAAACAAAGCACTGAGTGTTCCATGTCTGCCGTGACCAAACTGACAAACCCAATTGCAAAATTGATTGCTGTGGACTGTAGCTCACACTGTAAAAAATTGCCAGGAATTTACAGGATTAAAGAGTATTATTTTACAATAAATTACTGTAGTCAGAAATTTACTGTGAAATCAACGACTGTGAATGAACAGCAGAATGATGCTAACATTACAGTAATTATATATTATATAATTCACATTATAAAGTTGTCTTTATATGCTATAATGATGATTGGTAATTAGTATTTGTTTGGGATCTTGGACCTTGTATATTCATATTCCAATTTCTGATCTAGTCATGTCAGAAGTGTGACAAATTAAAACATTTGCCAAGATGACGACAAGCTAGAATATGAAATAAGCTAATTGCCTGACTTTAAGTTAGTCAAACTATTCTTCTAAAGATTTACTCATCTGCGACAATAATGTAATGTGTTTGATTCATCTTTATTTGGTGGCTTTTCTCTGCAAATATTGATATATGAGTAACTGTAATTCAATCAATTCATCTGCATATTATTAATTTAATGAACATTTTTAATTGATCGAAAGCTCTAATTTTTAATAGTACTGATAAAATATTAAATCTGTAAGCATACAAAAAAAATTGTTGAGACGGAATTGATTTCATTTATATGATCTTGTTATAATGATGGGATTTATTTCATGAATTTATTTTCACAGTGCCATAACAGAACTAGAGAGTAAATTTGTTAGGACAAACTTTTATGTTGGCTTGAGAAAGCCTTACATGTTTGAAAAAGCTAATATGTTTTTAGCACATAGCTAATATGTTTTAGCTGTTGCTAGCATGTTTTTTTAACATGTTGCTAGCTTGAATTAGTATATTACTAACGTTTTAAAATGTTAGCATGGTTTAACACATTGCATGTTTCTAACATGTTGCTAGCATGATTTAACATGTTGTTTGTTAGCATTTCCTAGGCTAGTTGCTAGGCTTTTCTAGTGATAGATAGATAGATAGATAGATAGATAGATAGATAGATAGGTAGATAGATAGATAGATAGATAGATAGATAGATAGATAGATAGATAAATGAAGACCTGATGGTCTTGTTAGCTAAATACTCTGTACTTCATTTGATACCTTTTCAAAAGGTATAGCTACACCTTTGCAGAGGCGGACAGTAGGGGAGTATTTTTACTCTGCTGTAAAAGTACTTTTCAGGTGTCTGTACTTTATCAGAGTGTTTTTCTTTAGAAAACTTTACTTCACAACATTCCAAAGCATAATATTGTACTTTTTACTGCACTACGTTTCATATTAAATATCATTTAATACTTAATTACATTATAAACCTATTACTTTCTTACTTTTACTCAAGTAAAAGTAATTCAAAGATTTACTTGAGTACAAGAAAGTACTACATTTTTAATATTCTTAAAGGTAAAAACGAACAACAACTTTTATTTATGAAATGAAGTGCAGTAAAAAGTATGACATTATGCTTTGGAATGTAGTGAAGTAAAGTTTTCCAAAGAAAAACACTGATAAACTACAGATACTTTTTAAATGTACTTGAGTAAATTAAAAATACTTCACTACTGTCCGCCTCTGCACCTTTGTACCTTTTAGTTACTAATATGTTCACTGACTTTAGGTAATAATATGTACCTTTAAGGTACTAATATGGGCACTTTAGGTACAAAGATGTACCTTTTGAAAAGATACCGTCTTAGATTAGATGTGTTTAGACTTGAGGATGATGTAGCATCTTAAAGTGATTTTATGGGGATTACATGACCGATGTAAAGTGGCTCAGTCTATGTGTGAGTTGGGAGATGATTTGCTATTACTATGGCAACCAGCAGTTTAAGGCAAACCATTATCTGTAATATCAACAAACAACCAGTGAGCTGGTTTGTGTGTTCCTGTTAATGTGCTTGAGGGCAATATTCATAAAGGTAATCGAAACACATCTGTTAAACTGAATGGAAGTGGTGCTTCGAACTGCCCTAATGTTTGTCTAAAGTTTTAGAAATGTTTGTTCAAATTTCACCATAGCCAGCACCAATTTGCACAATGCTTGAACTGTTTGAACCGGCGTACCTCAGAAAGATAATATAGGGTCCTATGATTTTCATAGTGCTGGATATGTGGACGAAATTGTGAAATCCAGTCATAACAACTGAACGTACAATAGGCCTATAATGCAGAATGTCACAGATTTTGGTAAAATTTTGATCAATAAATGAAAAGTAGGGTTTTACACTCAAACTGTGATGTGGACTAGTGTCTATTAAAGCGTAAATTGTCTGCAAGTTCTGTGTGTCTCATACAGTTTTATATATTTCACACAAACTCAATTGTTTTCAACATTTCACTATATGAAGATGCTCCACATAAACTTCATCTCCAGAGCTGCTCTGGGTCACTTCACAAGCATTTCACCATTTCATTTGATACAACATAGAAACTCAAAGGTCTTCACTACAACTCTCCAAAAAAAGAATATCTTCAAGAAATTGTGAAAGAAATATATCACTATTGTTCAGTAGAATATATTCTCAAAGCAACAAAAATAACAACAACAACAACAATACAATTTACAATGACATTGTTCAACATTATTTTTAAGGAATATCACAATATTTTTCATCCATGTTTTAATGTAAACGGTAAACCTCTGTTGTGTAGCAGTTTGTTTGCCAAATTACATTTGATTACTTTTAAAAGATTCACTTTGTGATTTCCAAATTTGTATTAAATAATAAAACTCAGAATCCAGAAAAAAAAAACTAAATTAGACAGTTCATAGGGCACAGTTTTGTAGTTTCATTCATAGTTTTGTGAATTCAATTGATTAGACATCCTTTTTGGGGGGTTGATAAGATTTTTATTGCTTTTGAATATGCTCACCAAGTCTGCATTTATTTGATCATAAATGCAGTAAACAGTTCATAATACTTTGAAATACTATTATCATTTAAATATTATTATAAAATATCTCTTTTCTGTTTTAATATATCTTAAAATGTAATAAGCAGTTGTTCTGCTTAATATTTTTGAGGAAATTTTGCTGCATTTTTGATGCAGTTGTGATCACATTTAATTGAATGTAATTATTAATTATTAAAAAGTATTAAATTATTTAAAATATATATATATCTTACTGACCCCAAATGTTTGAGCAGTGATGTACATACAATTATTTTACATATTTGGATAATATTTTAAAATGATTACTATTAGTAGTAGTAGTACTAAATAATAATTTTAAAATGTTACATTTACAGTATATAGCACTTTCTTACACTCACAGCACTTTTAAGCTAGAGTCAGTTCCCTTCTCACTATCAAATCAATTATGTTTTGGTTTAAGGATGGGAAAGTGATCGTAGATCGGCAGTCATGGGCAACGTTTTTCCGGAACAGCAATTTGAATTCCCTATTGATATGTTCATATGGCCTTTTATATGGCCAGGAGAAGGCTAAGATTTCCCCTGCTTTACACACACTTAGCCTATGGGAGTAGCTGATGAAAATGAATCTTCCTGAGGGTAAAAATGAAAACAAAACCAAAAAAAAAGATGTTCAGTAAGTCTGAGGCTGTTTTTTGTTTCCAGATTGACTAATTTTGTAGTTGACGTCATCATTTGAGTACATTCGGTGTTATCTTTTCAAACTTTTCACCCGATTCATTTTTTTGTTTCCTGTTGTCTCTCCTCAGTGATGCTTTGACGTTCGAAGGGCTTCCTGAGACCCGCGCCACTGCCATGGTGGTGCGCTCTGACCTGTGGGGTACGGCTCAGCCGGTGTTTGAGTCCTGGCCCGCAGGCGGTGGCAGTCCTGTGGAGGAGCTGGATGTGAGGAGTTTCCTGAGCTCACTGATGGAGGAGAACAGCACAGCGGAGAGATGTTATCGCTCTCACTCCCGCAGCAGTGTCCTGCAGGGCCTGCCTTTCGGAGGAGTCCCCACCGTCCTCGCCATCAACGTTGTTCTGTGGCTGGTACAACATATTTAAAAAGTTCTACAGCATCGTTTAGCTGCAGCTGCATGACATGAATTTACTTTCCTGATTTACTGATCAAGCGTTCAGTCTGTGCAAGATGTATAACGCCGACATATAATGCCATTGTGCTATGGGCGTCCCGAGTTCGAATCCCGGCTCGAGGACCTTTCCTGATACAACCTCCCTCTCTCTCTCTCCCACTTTGCTTCCTGTCTATTCTACACTATCCTATCTTAATAAAGACAAAATGGCAAAAAAAAATCTTTAAAAAAAAAAATGTCTATAAGATGTTTTTTATTTAGAATGAATGTAAAACTGGCATCTTAAAGACGTTTATCAGATGTTTGTACACAGCAGATGCTTTCCAGAAGAAGCGATCTTTAACAGACATCTTGCATATGTACGTGTGCTATCTGGGAAGTCATATTTCACTCCAAAATCAAAAGAAAAATATACAGCTTGTGTAAAATTGAGCTCTAAAGTCCCACTACACCCATATTCAAAATTGGGTTTAAAAGTTTGGGGTCTGTAAGATTTTGTTTTAATGTTTTTCAATGAAGTCTCTTATGCTCACCAAGGCTGCGTTTATTTGATAAAAAATACAGTACTGTGAAATTGTGAAATATTATTTAAAATAGCTCAATAGCTGATTTGGTGCTCAAGAAACATTTCTTATTATTATCAGTGATGAAAAAAGTTGTAGTGCTTAATATTTTCATTGAGAAGTACAAAAATGTCAACGTAATCAGGATTCTTTTTTTTTTACAAAATTCAAAAGAACGGTATTTATTGCAAATAGAAGTTTTTGTAACAACGTCTGTACTGTCACTTTTGATCAATTCAATACATTTTTGCCTATTAAAAGTATTAATTTCTTTTCCTTTTTTTATCTTTCTGACCCCAAACTTTTGAACAGTAGTATATACACATTTTAATTCAACTTGACAACCAAATCAGATTATTTTGAGAATGAATTTTGTAAACTGCATCAACCGATGTATTGAAACCGTCAGACTCAAAAGAATGAATCGATTATGTAAATTATAAACAGCAGGAGTGCCCCCCCCCAGTTCTTTTTGGTGACATTTCCGGGGGCAGAAACGACACGCTTCACCTTTAAGAACAAGTTGCTAACCAGCAATCTAGCAAGCTCAATAGAGACCTGTAGCTTCCCAGCAGTCAGTGTTTTAAGTTGTCTTGTCGTTGACTCTTCCTTCCGGAGTCATTATGAACACAAGTGTGCATGCAGACCTCCCTGCCTGTTAGTTTCCAAGACAACCACTCACCTCGTCTCTCTCCGGACAAAGAAATGGCTAATCATTACTGCTGGCCAGGGGTCTAGTGAGTGCTTGCTTACACAAATAGTTCTTACTCTATTTATATCAATAGCTTTGACACACATTTAAAGTGACGCAGTGACTATAATCTGGATTATTCACATTCTCTCTATGAGATCAGGTTCACTGTGCACATCATTTACTAACAGTTTCCCTGTAAATTACTTTTTTAAAGTTTTTTATTAAGGCCACTTTAAAACACAATATGTATGCTGATATAGCTGGTTTGGTGTCTCTGTATTTTAGTTCCTGCTTCTGATCTTCTCCTGTTTGAGGAAGGCAGCATGGGACTACGGCCGCCTAGAAGAAGCGATCTTTAACAGACATCTTGCATATGTACGTGTGCTATCTGGGAAGTCATATTTCACTCCAAAATCAAAAGAAAAATATACAGCTTGTGTAAAATTGAGCTCTAAAGTCCCACTACACCCATATTCAAAATTGGGTTTAAAAGTTTGGGGTCTGTAAGATTTTGTTTTAATGTTTTTCAATGAAGTCTCTTATGCTCACCAAGGCTGCGTTTATTTGATAAAAAATACAGTACTGTGAAATTGTGAAATATTATTTAAAATAGCTCAATAGCTGATTTGGTGCTCAAGAAACATTTCTTATTATTATCAGTGATGAAAAAAGTTGTAGTGCTTAATATTTTCATTGAGAAGTACAAAAATGTCAACGTAATCAGGATTCTTTTTTTTTTACAAAATTCAAAAGAACGGTATTTATTGCAAATAGAAGTTTTTGTAACAACGTCTGTACTGTCACTTTTGATCAATTCAATACATTTTTGCCTATTAAAAGTATTAATTTCTTTTCCTTTTTTTATCTTTCTGACCCCAAACTTTTGAACAGTAGTATATACACATTTTAATTCAACTTGACAACCAAATCAGATTATTTTGAGAATGAATTTTGTAAACTGCATCAACCGATGTATTGAAACCGTCAGACTCAAAAGAATGAATCGATTATGTAAATTATAAACAGCAGGAGTGCCCCCCCCCAGTTCTTTTTGGTGACATTTCCGGGGGCAGAAACGACACGCTTCACCTTTAAGAACAAGTTGCTAACCAGCAATCTAGCAAGCTCAATAGAGACCTGTAGCTTCCCAGCAGTCAGTGTTTTAAGTTGTCTTGTCGTTGACTCTTCCTTCCGGAGTCATTATGAACACAAGTGTGCATGCAGACCTCCCTGCCTGTTAGTTTCCAAGACAACCACTCACCTCGTCTCTCTCCGGACAAAGAAATGGCTAATCATTACTGCTGGCCAGGGGTCTAGTGAGTGCTTGCTTACACAAATAGTTCTTACTCTATTTATATCAATAGCTTTGACACACATTTAAAGTGACGCAGTGACTATAATCTGGATTATTCACATTCTCTCTATGAGATCAGGTTCACTGTGCACATCATTTACTAACAGTTTCCCTGTAAATTACTTTTTTAAAGTTTTTTATTAAGGCCACTTTAAAACACAATATGTATGCTGATATAGCTGGTTTGGTGTCTCTGTATTTTAGTTCCTGCTTCTGATCTTCTCCTGTTTGAGGAAGGCAGCATGGGACTACGGCCGCCTGGCTCTGCTTATGGAAAATGACAGGTATCATCTCAGAACTGTTGATTGTTTGAAGAATGCATTAAGATGTAAATAACTGAACAACTGTGTGTGGTGGTTGAGTGAACTGAATGCTTAGCAGGTCAGTGTGAGATCCTGGTGCCACCTGCTGGTTACACAGGACAATTTAGATCATGATGTTATATTATTGGTCTGATTATATGGGCTGAAACATATATTCTTATATATATAATATATACATATTGATTATATAAATAAAGAATTGTATGTATTTATACAACAGGGCCTCACATTGTGGCCACATTACCACAACAGCCCATCGTCAGTTATTCCTTATATATTATATAATTCCTTTTATATATATATATATATATATATATATATACAATGTATATATATACAATGTATATATATACTGTATATATTGTCATTTGTTCTTCTTCTGCATTTCATTTTAAATTCCATTTCATTTGTATTTTGCTCATATTTTCAAGAGACCTGTTTCTTGAAAAAAAAATAATAATTATTAAAGAAATTTCAGCTCACACACACAGTGTCCCTGTGGGAGCAGTGGGTGGAATTCGATCATAATTCTTAAGACTTCTGTTGCAGCAGCGCTGCTTTATTCTGCATCAGCATGTAGCATTAAAGTCTTTGTTTATGTGAATGTGCAGCTGATTCTTAGTGAGTATATTTGCAAAGCATTGCATCAGACCACAGAAGAGAAAGCTCTGGCTTTCACAGAAATAGCATTTTCATATTTGTATACACTAGCATTTCACCTGTGCCTTTTCATTGCCTATAATAGACCTGGGTAGAAATGCTTGCAGTTTTCTGATCTTGAGGCTAGTTTTGGATCTGGCATTGAGTTAAGACTCTGAAAAAATGCTTTCAGGCCTATCACTGATGGAAGCTTGAGAGGGATATTTGTAACAGAAAAGGCTTCATCCAGTGATGGGACTAACAACATACTCTATTTACAAAAGACTATGGCTAGTTGTCACAAGGGTTATATCTTAGTACGGTTTTGAATCAAAAGTTAATTTGCTTAAATGGTTGTTTTATATGTGGTTATCTGGGTAACACTTCAGATTAGGGAACTCATATTCATTATTAACCAAGGGTTTTTCCTCAAACTCCTAATTTGCTGCGTACTATTTAAGGTAGTTGTTGTAGTTATGTTTAGGTATTGGGTAGGTTTAATGGATCTAAAATATGGTCACACAGATTAAGGCATTAATATGTGCTTTATAAGTACTAAAAAACAGCCAATATTCTAGTAATAAAGTGTTACCCAAATTAACAAGTATAAAAGCACACATTCAAGCATTCATCAACTACTATACTGTATAATGAAGGTAGGTTTTAACTGAAATGTTCAATTGTGTTCACAGGATGAAGGTAAACATCAGGTCATGGCAAGTTATCACCAGTGTTTTATAGCTTGTAAATTTTAGGATTAATTCAATTACATTTCTGTTGGGCAAAACGATGTTTTGCTGTTTTTGAATGTAGTCTTGTACATTTTTGTTTGGTGGTCCAGTTGCTCTACTTTTTATTTTTGCAGAAAAGCTATTAAATAGCCTACTGTATAATACATTAATATAGAAATATAGAAGTTGGCTTTTGAATTTCGATAGAAGTTTATATTTCAAACAATGTTATTGTGTGTGTTAAATTAACTATCTTTTTCTTGGGCAGTTATGGAAAATATTTAATAGCTTTTTTGTAGCCAAGGGTTAGTACATTATGAGAAAGATTTAATATTATTAATATTTGATATTAACATTTAAAGTATTTATAATATTTATAACAATCCAAAATATACCCATCTTGAAAAATATGTAGTAAAAGCTGATAACTTGCCCCAGTCTAGTATAATAGAATTTTCTAACAGTGTGTGAAGTTTTTTTTTTTTTGAAGTGTTACCTGTCATTTTTATTGTTTGTCTTTGTTCTATAGCTTGACATCACTATTCTATGGAGAACAAAGTGAGAAAGAGAAAACCCCGTCAGAATCCAGCCCATCAGACTCAGAGACCAAGGACATGGTGAGAACCTTTTGTAAAAGAGAAGAAAGAGACAAACAGCATCACAGACATTTAATAAATATTTGATCATGCAGAAACAGGATCTTTGCTAGAATTTACAACATTTGGCAGTGCAAAAACCCACAGGGCCTTGTCGTTATCAACGACACCCCTGCCTAGAAACAAATAAAAGCATGAGTACAACTAATAGATTTTGTTTTTAATGTCATATTCACAGTGATGCGAATTTACTACCACTGAAACGTAAAGACATACAGAGGCACACACAAAGTTCAATCTGTCGACGTGGGTTATTACGGAGCGTCGCCCCAGAGTTGATGTCATATAAAATAGCCTGTGCACTTAGACGCTATTTTCTTTTATGCACACTATCTGTCTGTTTATATTCTGACCTCACTCTGTCTCCTTGCATTTTATGTGCAATGACAGTTCAAGACATCACAGCCACGTTAAAGACATTGCATGCATTTGCATGGCTTTTTCCACTTGTTACGCTATCCGCGTTCACTTAAAGGACAAATGATTCTGACAGATGCTAAGCTAGCCAGACGCGCTCTTTTTTTATATGCCAGACCTTTTTATGACACCGTTGTCTTCCCT
This sequence comes from Sinocyclocheilus anshuiensis, assembly GCF_001515605.1. Classification (NCBI taxonomy): domain Eukaryota; kingdom Metazoa; phylum Chordata; class Actinopteri; order Cypriniformes; family Cyprinidae; genus Sinocyclocheilus; species Sinocyclocheilus anshuiensis. The sequence goes on from NW_015552552.1 coordinate 1,359,863, forward strand.
CCCTCTCTTTATAGGGCTTCTGTTCCTGGCTCACATCTCTGTACCACATGAAGTAAGTATGCAAGAAGTGCATGGTGATGTCATCAGCCAGCATCCTTTTTGCTCATGTTATATCTCATTAAGAAGGGAAAACACAGGGTGAAGGTGGACCAGCACGTCTAACGTCTGGGCACACTCAAAGGCCTTTCAGAACCGTAAACCAGCCGCTAGTCTGTCTCCACGGTTGCAGAGATGTTATTTGGACGACTCAAATGGCATGTTGGTGCCATATTTAGCTGGTTCCCTTAAAAGCTTCTTGAACTCCCCGGCGACCGAGAGGCCACGCTGAGAATTTCCTCGCTCTGTGTGTGTGTGTGTTTGTGTGTGTATGAGGGCTCCTTGTAATCATAATAGCCCCCAATGCCCTCATGTATTTGTGTGGTCTTTTAAAAAGGCCGCCACATATATATTATTGACCGAAGGCAATAATTCATTGGAAACACTCTGAAAACTCTCAAAGAGATTGTGTTTGCTGTTTAGTTCAACTAGTGCAGATCTAGCAAAACCATAGTCATAGGTTTGATTCTTAGAGAATGCACATGGGTCAATAATATGTTCACGATTAAAAAAATGAAAAATCTTTTACAAGGAAAGAAAAAACGTGTGCCACATGTTTGTTCTCATGTTGGTTTCATGTGGTTTTGAAAAACTTGAATATACACTACCATTCAAAAGTTTGGGGTCGGTGAGATTTCTAAATGTTTTTCTTTTATGTTAATCAGAAATACAGTAAAAAAAATATATATTTTTTTTTTATATATTATTACAACTTAAAACAACTGTTTTCTATTTTGAAACATTGTAAAAATATGATTTATTCTTGTGATGGCAAAGCTGAATTTTTAGCAGCCATTACTCAGTCTTCAGCGTCACATGATCCTTCAGAAATTATTTTAATATGCTGATTTGGTGCTAAAGAAACATTTCTTATTATTATAATGTTGGAAACAGCTGTTGAATGTTTTTGTGGAAATTGTGATACATTTTTTCAGGATTCTTTGATGAATAGAAAGCATACTGACCGCAAACATTTGAATAGTAGTCTGATTTTCAAGAAAAGCCTCAATTTACTGATTCTAAAATGTCATGTGGTGTACTGGGACCATCAAGCAATAAAAGTATGAAAACATTTTCTATGTGAGAAAAAAAACACATTATTTTCCAAAAAATGTAAATATATTTTAATAAAAAAAATTCATAAAAAGTATGTTTTACAAATATCATGAATTATTAATTCATAAATAACGATTAGAGACTTGCAACACGTGACTTTTTACAACCTTTGTACAAAGGACAAATTATCTGATATTTTAAGAGATTTATCGACCATGTCATGAGAGTCTGTTTTGTTTTGTTTTTTGTTTGGTTTGTGTTTTTTGTTTTGTTTTGTTTTGTTTTGTTTTGCTTTGCTTTGCTTTGTTTTGTTTTGTGTTTTGTTTTGTTTTGTTTTGTTTTGTTTTGCTTTGTGTTTTGTTGTGTTGTGTTGTGTTTGTTTTGTTTTATTTTGCTTTGTTTTGTGTTGTGTTTTATTTTTTGTTGTGTTGTTTTGTTTTGTTTTGTTTTGTTCTGCATGTTGGTTGAACCGCAATAACAGAAGATGCCAAAATCCAAAGTAGGGTTTTCTTTCTTTCTTTCTTTCTTTCTTTCTTTCTTTCTTTCTTTCTTTCTTTATTTCCACATACTGATGCATATATTAGTTGGTTTTGGATAAAAGTGTCTGCCAAATAAAAAAAGCAATTGTAAATAGGCTTTTTTTAAATAGATGTTTTTGTCCTTATTCTTCCCGTAGGGATGAAGAGATCCGCAGTAAATGTGGCATCGATGCGATCACGTACCTGTCTTTCCAGCGTCACATCATCCTGCTCATGATGGTGGTGTGTTTGCTGTCGCTCACCATCATCTTGCCTGTCAACCTCTCTGGGAACCTCCTCGGTACCTCCACCAGATCCATAACTGCTTGGTTACTATTTACTCTAATAGCGCTCAGCCATAAAGGATTCATGACAACAGACACAACACGTTTGGTATCCAGGAAAAGGCAGTAAACTTTAAAATAACATTACATCTTAATTCATCAGTGTGCTTGCACCTAAAAAAGAGTCTTCAGAATAATCTCATGAATTAGTTTTGACAGATTGTTAGTGTTAGAGTGAATATATTAACTACTGTTCAAAAGTTTGAGGTCAGTAAGATTTCTATTTTGAATAAATGCTGTTCTTTTAAACGTTCTATTCCTCAAAGAATCCTGAAGTCTGGTGTCCAACAAAATATAATATGTTTTTAACATTGATAATAATAAGAACAGTTTCTTGAGCAGCAAATCAGCATATTAGATGATTTCTGAAGGATCATGTGACGCTGAAGACTGGAGAAATGGCTCCTGAAAATTCAGCTTTGCCATCACAGGAATAAATTATACTTTAAAATGTATCAAAATTTGAAACAGTAATTTTAAACTATAATAATACTTAAGTATACCACTGTTTTTATTGTATTTTTGTAAACATAAGAGACAAAAACAACAAATCTGACCGACCCCAAACTTTTGACGGCAATGTACATTTTCTGTATTGACTTGGAGGGAATTCTGCTGAATGTATTTTAACATGCTAAAATGTATTAAATGTAGCTGAAAGTTCTACAATTTAAAAAAGGCACAAAGCTGGGAGAATGTGTAACATTTGCGGATGCAGATTCCGTGTGGGCCTGTCGATGAATGAGTTTATGAAAAGCCTGGGAAAACTCTTGAAGATGTAGAAGAGCTCAGTCTTAACCCTCCATTAGTGGACGTGTGTAAAAGCATAATTCAGACCACCCTACAGTGTTTGAAGATGGTTGGGAGGCACGATAGAGGGTTAGAAGGGCCAAGTTAAATATGGGAAAGGCCTTGACTTTCCACGCCACAAGAAGAGCATTGTGAAAGCCACTGGCTTTACCTCTTGTTGTTTTCGGACCTGCAATAAGATTTTCATATGACTTTCATACGACCTTGGTGGCAGAAGTTTACTGGGGTCCTCTAAAAGTGTTAAATGTGGATGTGTGGTAGACCAGTTTGTGGTGCAGCTTTGGGGCCGGCTGGTTAAAACAGGGTGGGGGTTTTAACACTTACTTACTTGCTTTGACGATCTCTATGCAACAATTTGACACTGTATTTGTGAAATAAACCGGTACATTTACAAATTTGTCATAGCAACCAAACCCAAAGCATAATGATTGAGGTGTAGCGAGTTTTTTATTTCACATTCACTTTGCGCTGTACGGGCCTCAAATTACTTTCAGAGTTTTATTTTTGATGCTGGTATGTGAGAAGAGCATGAAGTTGTTTATTTCTATACTTTTCAGGAGATAGCCCACAGAATTTCGGCCGAACAACAGTGGTTAATGTCCCCGCACAGTAAGTTTGTTTTTTATGATGACTGTAGACCTGAAAAGCATATAGCCTTGTTGTGCATGTACATATTCATGAAGTTGTTGGCATGATCTTGATAACTTTCTTTTCTTCGTGCATTAGGAATATATTTCTGTGGCTGCACAGCATCTTTGCTCTGCTGTATTTTGTGATCACAGTACTGTGCATGGCCCATCATTCCTCACGACTGGAATACAGAAATGATGAGAAGGTTGGTGAAAAGCTGTATTCGTGCGCATGTGTTATTACACCACATTTCTGGTCCATAAGGGGCACTGCTTTTAACAGTGCTTTTAACAGGTCTAAAATAGGCTTTATATATTTATATATAATTTAGAATTTTAAAATAAATAAATAAATATAATTTTATGAATAATTATTTATTACTAATTATATTTTTTATTTAAATTTAAAAGGAAACCTACATTTAAAGAAAAATTATTATTAATAAATAATATATTAATAAATAATTACTAATAAAATTTTATAAATTAAATATAATTTATAAATAAAAATATAAAGACTGTTTTTACATGCATTAGATTTTGGGGGGAATTGTGATGTGCTTTCATTACAAATAAGCAATTTTCTTATTTCAGAAATGCTTTCAGATGTTTGTTTGTCTGCAATTGTAATTATTTGTACTGTTTCTCATTAGATTCTATATAAGGTAAAACAATAATGAAAATCATCCTGACTGGACAACTAGTATTTTATATTTTGTTTTATTTTATTTTATTTTATTTTAAATTAAACTATTTAAAATTAAAACAATTAAAATTAAATGTACTGCAACAATATGATGTATAAATACTTCTACAGTTTAAACAATTAAAATTTTATATATATATTATTTTACATTACGATTTTGACAGTGGAGTGAAAAATGTGATATTCACTTTAAAAATGAAATAAAAGTTAGATGATCTTTCATTGCACTCTTAAAACTGAAGATTCCAGAAGTGGGTTTTCACAGAGATGCCATAGAAGAACAATTTTTAGCTCCCCCACACTTTCAGTGAAAAAAAACTTGTGACGTATATTTTAAAACCTTTTTCCACTATAAAGAAACTTTTGTGCAGTCAAAAGGTCCAATGAATTTTAAAGGTTCTTCATGGAACCATATATGCAAACAAAGAACCTTTATTATTATTTTTTTTTTTTTAAATATGTAGTTTTCACCAT
>NW_015552552.1:1366439-1373660 GCF_001515605.1 Sinocyclocheilus anshuiensis
AGCCTGTGCACTTAGACGCTATTTTCTTTTATGCACACTATCTGTCTGTTTATATTCTGACCTCACTCTGTCTCCTTGCATTTTATGTGCAATGACAGTTCAAGACATCACAGCCACGTTAAAGACATTGCATGCATTTGCATGGCTTTTTCCACTTGTTACGCTATCCGCGTTCACTTAAAGGACAAATGATTCTGACAGATGCTAAGCTAGCCAGACGCGCTCTTTTTTTATATGCCAGACCTTTTTATGACACCGTTGTCTTCCCTCCCTCTCTTTATAGGGCTTCTGTTCCTGGCTCACATCTCTGTACCACATGAAGTAAGTGTGCAAGAAGTGCATGGTGATGTCATCAGCCAGCATCCTTTTTGCTCATGTTATATCTCATTAAGAAGGGAAAACACAGGGTGAAGGTGGACCAGCACGTCTAACGTCTGGGCACACTCAAAGGCCTTTCAGAACCGTAAACCAGCCGCTAGTCTGTCTCCACGGTTGCAGAGATGTTATTTGGACGACTCAAATGGCATGTTGGTGCCATATTTAGCTGGTTCCCTTAAAAGCTTCTTGAACTCCCCGGCGACCGAGAGGCCACGCTGAGAATTTCCTCGCTCTGTGTGTGTGTGTGTTTGTGTGTGTATGAGGGCTCCTTGTAATCATAATAGCCCCCAATGCCCTCATGTATTTGTGTGGTCTTTTAAAAAGGCCGCCACATATATATTATTGACCGAAGGCAATAATTCATTGGAAACACTCTGAAAACTCTCAAAGAGATTGTGTTTGCTGTTTAGTTCAACTAGTGCAGATCTAGCAAAACCATAGTCATAGGTTTGATTCTTAGAGAATGCACATGGGTCAATAATATGTTCACGATTAAAAAAATGAAAAATCTTTTACAAGGAAAGAAAAAACGTGTGCCACATGTTTGTTCTCATGTTGGTTTCATGTGGTTTTGAAAAACTTGAATATACACTACCATTCAAAAGTTTGGGGTCGGTGAGATTTCTAAATGTTTTTCTTTTATGTTAATCAGAAATACAGTAAAAAAAATATATATTTTTTTTTTATATATTATTACAACTTAAAACAACTGTTTTCTATTTTGAAACATTGTAAAAATATGATTTATTCTTGTGATGGCAAAGCTGAATTTTTAGCAGCCATTACTCAGTCTTCAGCGTCACATGATCCTTCAGAAATTATTTTAATATGCTGATTTGGTGCTAAAGAAACATTTCTTATTATTATAATGTTGGAAACAGCTGTTGAATGTTTTTGTGGAAATTGTGATACATTTTTTCAGGATTCTTTGATGAATAGAAAGCATACTGACCGCAAACATTTGAATAGTAGTCTGATTTTCAAGAAAAGCCTCAATTTACTGATTCTAAAATGTCATGTGGTGTACTGGGACCATCAAGCAATAAAAGTATGAAAACATTTTCTATGTGAGAAAAAAAACACATTATTTTCCAAAAAATGTAAATATATTTTAATAAAAAAAATTCATAAAAAGTATGTTTTACAAATATCATGAATTATTAATTCATAAATAACGATTAGAGACTTGCAACACGTGACTTTTTACAACCTTTGTACAAAGGACAAATTATCTGATATTTTAAGAGATTTATCGACCATGTCATGAGAGTCTGTTTTGTTTTGTTTTTTGTTTGGTTTGTGTTTTTTGTTTTGTTTTGTTTTGTTTTGTTTTGCTTTGCTTTGCTTTGTTTTGTTTTGTGTTTTGTTTTGTTTTGTTTTGTTTTGTTTTGCTTTGTGTTTTGTTGTGTTGTGTTGTGTTTGTTTTGTTTTATTTTGCTTTGTTTTGTGTTGTGTTTTATTTTTTGTTGTGTTGTTTTGTTTTGTTTTGTTTTGTTCTGCATGTTGGTTGAACCGCAATAACAGAAGATGCCAAAATCCAAAGTAGGGTTTTCTTTCTTTCTTTCTTTCTTTCTTTCTTTCTTTCTTTCTTTATTTCCACATACTGATGCATATATTAGTTGGTTTTGGATAAAAGTGTCTGCCAAATAAAAAAAGCAATTGTAAATAGGCTTTTTTTAAATAGATGTTTTTGTCCTTATTCTTCCCGTAGGGATGAAGAGATCCGCAGTAAATGTGGCATCGATGCGATCACGTACCTGTCTTTCCAGCGTCACATCATCCTGCTCATGATGGTGGTGTGTTTGCTGTCGCTCACCATCATCTTGCCTGTCAACCTCTCTGGGAACCTCCTCGGTACCTCCACCAGATCCATAACTGCTTGGTTACTATTTACTCTAATAGCGCTCAGCCATAAAGGATTCATGACAACAGACACAACACGTTTGGTATCCAGGAAAAGGCAGTAAACTTTAAAATAACATTACATCTTAATTCATCAGTGTGCTTGCACCTAAAAAAGAGTCTTCAGAATAATCTCATGAATTAGTTTTGACAGATTGTTAGTGTTAGAGTGAATATATTAACTACTGTTCAAAAGTTTGAGGTCAGTAAGATTTCTATTTTGAATAAATGCTGTTCTTTTAAACGTTCTATTCCTCAAAGAATCCTGAAGTCTGGTGTCCAACAAAATATAATATGTTTTTAACATTGATAATAATAAGAACAGTTTCTTGAGCAGCAAATCAGCATATTAGATGATTTCTGAAGGATCATGTGACGCTGAAGACTGGAGAAATGGCTCCTGAAAATTCAGCTTTGCCATCACAGGAATAAATTATATTTTAAAATGTATCAAAATTGAAACAGTAATTTTAAACTATAATAATACTTAAGTATACCACTGTTTTTATTGTATTTTTGTAAACATAAGAGACAAAAACAACAAATCTGACCGACCCCAAACTTTTGACGGCAATGTACATTTTCTGTATTGACTTGGAGGGAATTCTGCTGAATGTATTTTAACATGCTAAAATGTATTAAATGTAGCTGAAAGTTCTACAATTTAAAAAAGGCACAAAGCTGGGAGAATGTGTAACATTTGCGGATGCAGATTCCGTGTGGGCCTGTCGATGAATGAGTTTATGAAAAGCCTGGGAAAACTCTTGAAGATGTAGAAGAGCTCAGTCTTAACCCTCCATTAGTGGACGTGTGTAAAAGCATAATTCAGACCACCCTACAGTGTTTGAAGATGGTTGGGAGGCACGATAGAGGGTTAGAAGGGCCAAGTTAAATATGGGAAAGGCCTTGACTTTCCACGCCACAAGAAGAGCATTGTGAAAGCCACTGGCTTTACCTCTTGTTGTTTTCGGACCTGCAATAAGATTTTCATATGACTTTCATACGACCTTGGTGGCAGAAGTTTACTGGGGTCCTCTAAAAGTGTTAAATGTGGATGTGTGGTAGACCAGTTTGTGGTGCAGCTTTGGGGCCGGCTGGTTAAAACAGGGTGGGGGTTTTAACACTTACTTACTTGCTTTGACGATCTCTATGCAACAATTTGACACTGTATTTGTGAAATAAACCGGTACATTTACAAATTTGTCATAGCAACCAAACCCAAAGCATAATGATTGAGGTGTAGCGAGTTTTTTATTTCACATTCACTTTGCGCTGTACGGGCCTCAAATTACTTTCAGAGTTTTATTTTTGATGCTGGTATGTGAGAAGAGCATGAAGTTGTTTATTTCTATACTTTTCAGGAGATAGCCCACAGAATTTCGGCCGAACAACAGTGGTTAATGTCCCCGCACAGTAAGTTTGTTTTTTATGATGACTGTAGACCTGAAAAGCATATAGCCTTGTTGTGCATGTACATATTCATGAAGTTGTTGGCATGATCTTGATAACTTTCTTTTCTTCGTGCATTAGGAATATATTTCTGTGGCTGCACAGCATCTTTGCTCTGCTGTATTTTGTGATCACAGTACTGTGCATGGCCCATCATTCCTCACGACTGGAATACAGAAATGATGAGAAGGTTGGTGAAAAGCTGTATTCGTGCGCATGTGTTATTACACCACATTTCTGGTCCATAAGGGGCACTGCTTTTAACAGTGCTTTTAACAGGTCTAAAATAGGCTTTATATATTTATATATAATTTAGAATTTTAAAATAAATAAATAAATATAATTTTATGAATAATTATTTATTACTAATTATATTTTTTATTTAAATTTAAAAGGAAACCTACATTTAAAGAAAAATTATTATTAATAAATAATATATTAATAAATAATTACTAATAAAATTTTATAAATTAAATATAATTTATAAATAAAAATATAAAGACTGTTTTTACATGCATTAGATTTTGGGGGGAATTGTGATGTGCTTTCATTACAAATAAGCAATTTTCTTATTTCAGAAATGCTTTCAGATGTTTGTTTGTCTGCAATTGTAATTATTTGTACTGTTTCTCATTAGATTCTATATAAGGTAAAACAATAATGAAAATCATCCTGACTGGACAACTAGTATTTTATATTTTGTTTTATTTTATTTTATTTTATTTTAAATTAAACTATTTAAAATTAAAACAATTAAAATTAAATGTACTGCAACAATATGATGTATAAATACTTCTACAGTTTAAACAATTAAAATTTTATATATATATTATTTTACATTACGATTTTGACAGTGGAGTGAAAAATGTGATATTCACTTTAAAAATGAAATAAAAGTTAGATGATCTTTCATTGCACTCTTAAAACTGAAGATTCCAGAAGTGGGTTTTCACAGAGATGCCATAGAAGAACAATTTTTAGCTCCCCCACACTTTCAGTGAAAAAAAACTTGTGACGTATATTTTAAAACCTTTTTCCACTATAAAGAAACTTTTGTGCAGTCAAAAGGTCCAATGAATTTTAAAGGTTCTTCATGGAACCATATATGCAAACAAAGAACCTTTATTATTATTTTTTTTTTTTTAAATATGTAGTGTTCACCATTCAAAAAAAAAAAAAAGAAAAGAAAAAAGAAAAACCTGTGATGTTGTAATTGATCGAGTTTCTACCAAAAAACCTCAACATTGTTCGTTTGTTGGCTGTATTTCAGTGCTACAGTGCTGTAAAGCACTGTATTTCTTCAAAAAATGCACTTTTAGCTTTCATTTTTGATTTATTATTACTGCAGGTGGCCAGAACTCTAATGATAACTTCAATTCCCAGAGAAATCTCTGATCCCGGCCTGATCACCAAACACCTGCAGTGAGTGAAGAGCACAGATCTGTTATCCACAGAATTACAACTATTGCTTGATCTCCATATTTCAGCATATCTGATATTAAATGTCAACACAACAGAGGGCATTCAATTTTCTGTCTCTTCTATCTCCAAACAGTGAAGCATACCCTAGCTGCACCGTCACTGATATCCGGTTCTGCTTTGATGTACAAAAACTAATGAAGCTGGACTCAGAAAGGTCATTTGCGTTTGCACATCTCCTGCATGACATAGAGCTGAGTCTGCAAATATTGCATATTAAACCCTATTAAAACTATATCCTGTACAGGCGAAAAGCAATGAAAGGAAGGCTGTACTTCACAACCAAAGCTCAGAAGGAAGGCAGGATCATGATAAAGACTCACCCTTGTGCACAGATCTTCTGCTGTGATTTATGTGGCTTTGAACAGGTAAATGTCCCTCACATAGTCATTATAGTTGTCAGAATGGATATATTTGTATATGTACAGATTGTATACATATAGAACGGCTGGAACTGCACCTCCTAATGTTGGCCACTGGAGACCACCATACACCAACCGCCAGTCATGAACTGCTCTGCGAGGAGATGTGATACACATCTCTCATGTTTTATGTCATTGTCATTTTCGTCAGGTGGATGCAGAGCAGTATTACAGTGAACTGGAGGAGAAACTGACAGATGAGTTTAATGCAGAGAAGAACCGTATCTCTATGAAGAGGCTGGGCATTGCCTTTGTTACCTTCAGAGATGAGAGAATGACTGCCGTGTAAGTCACATGGATAAATAGCTGATTATTGAGGTGATTACTGAGAATAAGTATCATTCGTCCAGAGATACTGTAAGCATAGGAATGAGTACCTACATTTAAGAATATGAAAGTATTTTTAATAAAAAGGTAATGTATTAACATGAAGCACATTTGCTGAGAGTTACAGTTGAGGTCAAAAGTTTACATCCCCCTTTCAGAATTTGCAAAATGTTAATTATTTTACCAAAACAAGAGGGATCATACAAAATGCATGTTATTGTTTATTTAATACTGACCTGAATAAGATATTTCACATAAAAGATGTTCAGTCCACAAGAGAAAATAATAGTTGAATTTATAAAAATGACCCCGTTCAAATGTTTACATCCCCTTGATTCTTAATACTGTGTTGTTACCTGAATGATCCACAGCTGTGTGTTTTTTTTAGTGATAGTTGTTCATGAGTACCTTGTTTGTCCTGGACAGTTAGACTTCCTGCTGTTCTTCAGAAAAATCCTTCAGGTCCCACAAATTCTTTGGTTTTCCTGCATTTTTGTGTATTTGAACCATTTCCAACAATGACTGTATGATTTTGAGATCCATCACTGAGGACAACTGAGGGACTCACATGCAACTATTACAGAAGGTTCAAACGCTCTAGAAGGAAAAACCATGTTATTTTCAAATTATATATATATATTGTAATTTTAAAAAAAATTAAGATATAAAGATATTATTACCAAATCTGAAATTATGTACAGTTTGATACCATATCATCGGTTTGATTTCTGTCAGGTTATTTTTATCTGACTGAGTTAAAAAAAATAAGTTCAAGAACTATCCAGTACAAAGTATAGATTTATCCTATGCTAATTAGAAATACTCTTTCCTATTAACATTTTTTTTAACTTATTATCATTAAAGGGATAGTTCACCCAAAAATAAGTTTAACATTTACTCACTCTCTTGTCATTCCAAACCCAAAAGACTTTTGTTCATCTTCAAAACATCTAAAAAAAAAAAAAAAGTTATTTTGAATGGAATCTGACAGATTTCTCTCCCTTCAATGAAAGTCCTGTTCACCAAAACATTTATGCTTCAAAAAGTTCACAAGGACATCGTAAAAGTAATCCATATGAATTGAGCAGTTCTGAAATGATCGCTTCATATATATAAACATTGATCAACACACATACGGTACATAGAGCACATCAAATTAAGCGTTAGCGTTAGTTCTGGCAGGTCACATGAGTCAGGCTTGCATCAGCTGATTCTCAGCTGATCACATCTACCTATAGGAATACGACACCTATCACGGCATTCC
>NW_015552552.1:1374095-1399372 GCF_001515605.1 Sinocyclocheilus anshuiensis
GGAATTTTCGAATCTTGCCGATAGTCGACTGATAGTCGAATCATATGTTTGGGGGCGGGGCAAAATACATTACCAAGGGTCAAGTAGTCAGACATTCGATAGTCACAATTACTGACATTAACACACAGGGAAAATGTGTAACGGATGCCTTGCAGATACAAACGGGGTAAATAATGTTTTATGTTTTGATTAAAAGATAGTTAATATTAAACGTCAGCAAAACCCTAAGAATTCACAACATTTTTTACAATGGTGCTCTCATTATAACGTTATGTATATGACAGTAGTTATTAATGTTCTGCATTTTTGTTTTGAGCTGCAAGGGCTGAGGATGACCAGAATTAAGTATTTGATAGCAGGTTTTTAATCAATGGGATTTAACTCATCATTTATCTCATATAGAATACGCTTCGTTATTTATACAACATAACGTTAATATTCTACGTATAGGCTATGTTGTATAAATAACAAAGCGTATTCTATATGAGATAAATGATGAGTTAAATCCCATTTATTAAAAACCTGCTATCAAATACTTAATTCTGGTCATCCTCTGCGCGTGCAGCTCAAAACAAAAATGCAGAACATTAATAACGACTGTCATATACATAACGTTATAATGAGAGCACTATTATAAAAAAGTGAATTCTTAGAGTTTCGCTGATGTTTAATGCTATCTACCTTTTAATCAAAACATTATTTTTGTATCTGCGAGGCGTCCGTTTCACATTTTCCCTGTGTGTTAACGTCAGTAATTATGGCTGTCGAATGTCTGACTTGACTCTTGTTAATGTATTTTGCCCCCGCCCCCAAACATATGATTCGACTATCAGTCGACTATCGGCAAGATTCGAAAATTCCAATTCGACTATGAAAATCCTTAGTTGGGGACACCCCTAAATATTACCACTTTTATAAACTTACGTTACGGTGTTCGCTTGGTTTGAGACTATGTCCCAAGAGGATGTCTGAGTCACAGATGAAAATGGCTTATTATTGTAATACAGTAAGTAATACATGTTTGAAACAACAAAGAGTGAGTAAATGATGACAGAACTTTCATTTTTGGAAAAATGGGCCCTTTAAGAAATAACTAATGAATTTAACTTGATGCATGAATATGCAGCTTTAAATAAATTTAAATGTACTTACATGACAAAAGATGCAGCGACCTGTTCCTGGTGGCTCTTTATCTGCATCTGACACAAACCAAATGGAGAAAAAGAGGAAAAATCAATGAAGTTCAGTGAAATATTGCATATATCAATACAAATTAAGATGTATTTTAGACACCTTTGAGAAGAGATGCAGGTTGACTGCTAGGTTGATCATTTACAACAGTGGTGTCCTGGAGGACCAACATCCTGCAGAGTTTATCTCCAGCCTGTCCACACGCCTGCCTGGCGGTTTGTGGTAATCCTGAAGACCTTGATCAGCTGCTTCAACAGTACAGGATTGGGGCTGGAGCTTAACTCTGCAATCAGGACTAGATGGCAATCAATACTCAAAAGAGAGAAGAACAAACATTATGTTAATGGTTTAAAACTAAAGTTGAAAAAATTATTTAATATATGGTATATGGTATAATATCTGAGAATGGAAAAGGGAGAGAAAAGAAAAAATGTATCAGTCAAATAGCATATTACATAGGTTTGTATGAATAAACATGCAGATTAACTATACAGTCAAGAGAAATCATAATTACATGAATAAGTTACCTTAATATTATTTCCTGGGCTATATTTTTACATGCACTATATATTTTCATAATTGATTGTTTAATTATTGATGGCTGGTTACATCTGACAGTGATCATCTTTATGGGTACATACCGTAGGCTACGCTAACGACTCCTCTCTCTCTCTCTCTCGCTCTCTCTCTCTCTCTCTCGGTGCACGCGCCAGCTTGTGTGTGAGACGCGCAACTCTTCCTACAAAGATATTATTTATAATCTATTATTTTGAAGTAACATTAACATGACAGTAATATGACTGTATCTTTGAAATAATCTTTAAGCGAATGTAAGTTATATTGTTTGCGAAGCGGTCGTAACGTTTCGTTACCTGTCAGTGCGGAGTTTACCGATGTCTATCAGTTATGAACAGCCATATATGAATGATAACGAGATTTAATAAGCGTGTGTAGCCGAGGTATTGTTTAATGCTATATAAATCCTCGTTTATGTTGCTATTTAGGACTTTATAACAGACATTATACGAACTTAGCTCCATTATGTATTGCTCGCTGTTATTAAGTAATCAAAACAACAACAAAACAACAAAGGAAAATAAACCAAATTGACACCAAAATGGTAAAATAATTACATTTAATTCATTCATGAGCAATTTGAAAGGATATATTACAAGAGATTACCTCAGAAAACAATCTGAATGGGCTAGTCGGCCGTTATAACCGTTGGTCATTTAAAAACGCAACAAGCAACACTGATAATCTAAATAAAATATGTGTAATGGTTGGAAGGCCTGGAATTTACCAGTAGAGGTCGGCTGCAGAGGTTTTGCTGGGCAGTCACTCTGGAGAACCCTTGGGCTGCTGGGTATTGAAGGGATGGCCAGGAAACAGCTGATAGGCAAGGTTACCGAACAGGCTGAAACAGCATCTCAGTGGATCTGGATACAGCGGGAGGTGAGGTGGCAGAGCCAACCTATTGAAGGGCGAACAACGACATAGAGTTGGTGGTGGTCAGCAGGGGTAGATCCAGGACGCTGGATCTGCTGTCGAGCCTTCCCGAGGTGTCATGGGCTTAAATCGGTGAAACACCAATGAAGGGGGGTGCCCATCTGACGACCAGCTGTAACTACCAACTCTTTGACCTGGTGCTTGAAAGGAAGAGAGAAGGAGAGGAGAAGTGATGCCACTGGCTCACAGTTGGTGCAGGGCTAAGTACCTGTAAAGGTGGGCCAGTTGTGATGGCCTCATTGTATTTTGCATATAGTAAATATATAAACATTACTATTTAACTTATTTTAACTTTGTGATCATTTGAATGGATGGATGGACAGATGGACTGTCAAGAGCATGCCAAGCCAACAGGAGGCGATATAATCTTTGATATAAAATCTATAAGCCTTGCTCAAGGGCACCTCAGTCGTGGTATTGAAGGTGGGAGAGAGCACTGTACATTCACTCCCCCCACCTACAATCCCTGCCGGTACGAGACTCGAACCCACAACCTTTGGGTTACAAGTCCAACTCTCTAACCATTAGGCCACGACTTCCCTGTTAATGACCGTTATGTCATTATATAACATAATAAACAAATTTATATATAGGCTATATAAACAGTTCATTCTGGTCCTAGCTTTTGTCTGGTCAATACAGTATAATATATATTCACATGTTCTCTCGTGCCTTATTGCTAAAATACATTTAAACTCTGTGCTTATGTTTCTTTAGTATTGTGAAAGACTACAGCCGAGCTCGCTGCCGCCACAGACCCCAGCAGTCCAGCATTACCACAGTGGTGCGGTCCCATCAGTGGGGCGTTTCTTACGCCCCGGCCCCTAATGACATCATCTGGTAAGTCGAAACGATAGCCACATCAACAACTATATCTTGAAACAAAACAAAAAAAGTACAGGAATGACCGCAGTGTTGTTTTTTCTTCTATGAAATGATCTGGATTTACAATGTTTTATATGATGTTTTATTTAAAGTTTACTAAGTATACAGTGATCTTGCAAGCTGAAGTCATATATATTTTTCATGACATGCTTTGTTCCAGGCCATTACACTTGGATTTGAGAGATGAAATTGGATTAATTAAATCTCAATCTGAGTGTGTGCCTAGACAGCCACTGTGAAAGCCATTATAATGTTGTAGCATGTTTGCTTCTTATTAAAACCATTCATTGAAGTGTGAATGTTTTCCAGTTCAGTGTAGCCCGTGAGTTCGATGTTTTGTACCACTGCATTTATAGAGTAAATGGTTTTGCAATTTTGGAAAATTATTCAGTGGAAACAATTACTTTTGAAAGGTATTTGTTTGCATTTTATGTAAACCTCATTCTCATTGTTATGCCTTTTATGTGTATTGCTATTACTTAAAGTGACAGTTCACCAAAAAAAAATCATATTTTTCTTTTGTGGGACACAGTATACGATACAAAAGAAGATATTTTGTTTCATGTTCATGTAATGAAAGTCAAAGGGGTTCAAAACAACACTGGACCTCATTTACTTTCATTATATGGAAAAAAAAATGTTAACAGTTTACAAGTTTTCATTTTTTTAACATTAACTATATTAGTTAACGAACAATATGCATATAGCATATATAGCATTTATTAATCTTAGTTAATACTAAATTCAAAATTCACTAATACATATATATAACAATGCTTTTATAAGTTAAAGGTCTTTTAGTAGTAAAGACCTTTTAGTATCGTGGTACAGATTTTGCTGTGTACAGAATTTTTTTAAGTAAACGTAAGAACGACTTTTTAAAAATCTCATTATTGATTTACATTACAAGCTATCAGAATGTCATATTGTTTTATAAACATATACTGTAAATATCACTCAACTGCATCATATTTTTGCTCCATTTGGACTTCTGAATAAAATTTAGGCATTTATTTCCCTCTATGAGTTTCATATTTTCCTGTATCATACAATATGAGATATAAAAGCCTGATGTATAAAATATTATACTCAACAAAACACATTTTTTGATTCCATTTCAAAATATTTTTTTTTTTCTTATTTCATATGTCAGGCTTTACAGGGCCAAGAGTAGAAACTTTTCCGTAGTCACCAATTAAAAAAAAAAAGCTTTAACTGGCCTAAGCTTGTTTCAGAGGGATTTCTGACACTTTGCTGGTTTTCGAAGGGTTTGGGGCAGGTTTGAGCTGGAAGACCAGATGGCCGACAGGCTAAACCAGCTGAACACCAGTTTGGTCAGTTTTGGAGACCAGCTGACCAGCTTAGCCTGGGTTTTCCAGCAAAAACCTTCCCGTTTATGTAATAGTAGCTGAACATCCCACTTACTCTTGGAGAGTGCACACTGTCTGTCCTGTAACTGCAGTTAAGACCTTGTCGTGTTGATTGGTGCCTGTGTTCGTCCAGGGAAAATCTGTCAGTGTGCGGTTCTCGCTGGTGGCTCCGCTGCGTCCTGCTCAACATTCTGCTCTTCCTCTTGCTCTTCTTTCTCACAACCCCTGCTATCATCGTAAACACTATGGACAAGTTCAACGTAACTCGGCCGGTTGAAAGCTTAAGGGTCAGTGACCATCAAAGCCGTTTTATAACTGTCCGGCTGTATTACGCCACATTAGAATGCGAAATAAAACTGAAAGTGCTTTTTTGTGTTGTTTTGGGAAGTCGAATGTTTTGAATTTGATCTTTTACTGTCTTCTACTGTCTAGAACCCAGTAATTACCCAGTTCTTCCCCACCCTGCTCCTGTGGGCCTTTTCCATTCTCCTGCCCTTCATTGTGTACTATTCATCTTTTTTTGAGTACCACTGGACCAGGTATGATGCTGTTTCCTCCGTCTGACTTTAAACTTTTGTCTGTGTATATATGTGAGAGAACTAGAGGGAGCTCAATTATACATTAAAGTGAATGAGTTGTACTGTAAATATAATTATAAAAAATAATTATTGTGTTATTAACACAATAAAATGTTGGTTTTTTTACTAATTTAATGCAAACTTATTGCAATAAGTTTCTAATATGATCCCAGTTGTATGTTAAAACAACATGATTTTGATTATCATAATGCATCTGGATTATACACTACCATTACAAAACTTGGGTTTGGTAAGATTTTATTTTATTTTTTTAAATAGGTGTCTTATGCTCACAAATGCTATATTTAATTTATCAAAAATACAGTAAAAATGTAAATATTTTAAAATATTATTATTAATATATTTTAAAATGTTATACATTAAAGTGAATGAGTTGTACTGTAAATATAATTATAAAAAATAATTATTGTGTTATTAACACAATAAAATGTTGGTTTTTTTACTAATTTAATGCAAACTTATTGCAATAAGTTTCTAATATGATCCCAGTTGTATGTTAAAACAACATGATTTTGATTATCATAATGCATCTGGATTATACACTACCATTACAAAACTTGGGTTTGGTAAGATTTTATTTTATTTTTTTAAATAGGTGTCTTATGCTCACAAATGCTATATTTAATTTATCAAAAATACAGTAAAAATGTAAATATTTTAAAATATTATTATTAATATATTTTAAAATGTAATGTATTCCTGTGATGGCAGAGCTGAATTTTTAAGCATCATTACTTCAGTCTTCAGTGTCACATGATCCTTCATAACTCATATGTTGATTTGGTGCTGAAGAAACATTTCTTGTTATTTTATTATCTGCAAACTCTTGCGCTGCTTAATATTTTTTAATGCTTATTATTTTTGTTATACTTTTTTCAGGATTTATTTATTTTTTAGTATTTTTAGAAATGTCAAAATAATTTATTTTAAATACTCATTTATTAATATTTCATATTTTCTCTTTAATATAGTTTTAACATTTAAATTGGCATAAATTAAAGGCAGTACAAATACTACCATAATGCATAAAAACTTTTAAAGTTAACAAATACGTTATTATTTATATTAAAATAGTGAGAATGTGATTTTCTTGCATTGTGGTAATGAGAATTGAGGGGAAGGTGTTGCTTGATTCACAACTATGAATATTGTACACACATAAATAGTAAATTCATGAAGCAGCTTCAGCCTAAGTTCTTTTCCCCCTTCCTTATATATTTAGGAAGACATTCCTCACACATACACATTTATCAACACACACATAAATGGGATTGTTCATTAAAAAATGAAACTTCTGTCATCATTTACTCATCCTCAAGTCATTCCAAGCATGCTTTGGTTTGCATGGACTTGCATTGCATGGAAAAAAATTTTTAAAAAATAAAATAAAAGAAAAAAATAAATCAACAACAACACCAAGACATTTATCAAAATAAATCAAACAATAAGTCATACAACACACATGATTTTTATCCAAGTGATGGTGTCCCAATGAGCAGTATAAGTTTGTGCTATTGGTAGTTGTATTTGCATTGCAGCTTAAATCTATTGCATAAACATGTTCATATCAGCGCACAAACATATTGCATAACTGCAGAACAACCCCCAACCCAGTCTCCCACCCACCTATGCACAACACGTTTACATGGTGTCCCTCTCTCCTGCTTTCTCCGCATGCCTCTCCAGGCTTGTTGTCATAGTGATCACAACAAGGGAATAATCATATGCACACTGGCGGCGTCTTTCACAGAGTCACATTATAGTTCATGTGGATCAAACCCTCTGTATTGTGCAACTGCAGAACCTGCAGCACTTGAGTATCTGTTGTATTTCCACTGGAAACACTGATGATTAATATACACAAGTCAACATGAAATCTAATTTTAATATTTACTTCATACATTTACATTTTTTTTAACCATGAAATATGCCACTTGAGGCAAGAATTGTGTTTTATGTCTGTCTAATAGAAGAACTGGTGTGAAAATAGAAGAGAAATTAATAATGCATCATGTAAACATCTGAAAATGTGTTTATTTATTATTATTTAATATATTTATTCTATTTGTTGAGGTGAAATCTGTTGAATTGTCTTATTATGTGTGTCTCTTTCAGGTCCGGTGAGAATCAGGTCACCATGCATAAATGCTTTTTACTGCTTGTCTTCATGGTAATCATTCTACCGTCACTGGGTCTATCCAGGTAAACATCCTATAATCTGAAATACAGTAATTATAGGCTATATAATAGCATGCCAATAAAAGCACTTCAAGCTAAAATATACCTTTTTGGTAATATACTGTTTTGTGAAACGTGTAATTTTGTCTCAGGATAACATTTTTCCTTCCTATACAGTACTATATATATGTATGTGGGTCAATGATAAACAATGATGTCCCAATTATGCCAACATTTTTTTTTTTGTAAAGAATTTCAGTCTTTTAATGAGGCTTTTTTTTTTTTTTTTTAAATCCCCAGACAGTTACACCACCTAAACATGTTTGAAATTGATCCCCATAAAAATATCAAAATGAATTTTAACTCAAAAACTGAAAACATGTTTATAGTAGAAGATTCATTTTTATGAACTTCATTTTAAAATGTATAGCAAGCAGATGTTTTAACTCACACAACATAAAACAATAGATAAAGGCTATCAGAGAGTATCCAAACACTTGGCTGGCAAAAAACATTAGTCTATGTTTTCTAAACAAGAAAGAATATTCATAGTTAATGTGATGAACTGGTGGTTACTCTGCAAGGTAATGTGTGGACTGGCGGGGAAATGACTTCATACACCCCTATAAATCACCTTAAAGCCAGTTAGTAAAAAGGAACTGAACAAATGGCTGATACTGTATATTGGCATTAATAAAGTTTAAGTGTCCAGATACTTTTGGTAGCCACTGTATATATAATGTACATGTATTATCTTCTTGTCTGCTCCCCAGCCTGGATTTGTTCTTCAGGTGGCTCTTTGACATCCACTTCCTGGATGAAACAGATGTAAAGTTTCAGTAAGTTGCCTAAATCTACATCTGCTGGTTAATTGAATTAGAACTGCAAGATTCACAATTTGTTGAGACCTACATCCACTTTGTTTTATCCCCTCAGATGTGTGTTTTTGCCTGATAATGGAGCTTTTTTTGTGAACTACGTGATCACGTCCAGTCTGATCGGAACGGCTATGGAGCTTCTGCGTATTCCTGCTCTTCTGGTGTACTCTCTACGCCTTTGCTTTGCCAAATCTAAAGCTGAACGCATACATGTTAAAAGAGTGAGTGAGTCCGTACAGGGAATAGTGTGTGATGTCTCTTATAGCTGAAGGCTTCGTTTATTTGATCATTTTTATCTTATCAAATATAGTAAAAACAGTCAATTCCTACAATTTAAAATAATTGTTGTATATTTAATATGTTTAAATTGTTATTTATGTCTGTGATAGCTAAACTGAATTTTCAGCATCGTTACTGTAGTCTTCAGTAACACATGAACCTTCAAAAAAATTGTAATATGATAATTTGCTTCTAAAGAAATATTTCATATTATAAAGACTGAAAACAGTTTTGCTGCTTAATATTGTTTGATAAATATAAAGTTAAAAACAACAGCATTTATTTGAAAAAGAATTAGTTGTGTAACAATGTAAAGATCTTGACTGTCACTTTTGATCAATTAGATGCAACCTTGCTGAATAAAAGTATTAATGTCTTTAAAAAATATAACTAAAATGTGAACATCTCTAGTATGTATATGTAAAATTATACTTATAAGTAAAGTAATAATGTATATATATAGTAGTGCTGTCATACAATTAATCGCGATTAATCGCATCCAAAATAAAATAAATAATGAATATACACAGTTCACACACATATATTATGTAAACAAAAACTTTTATTTTGGATGTGATTAATTGCGAATAATCATTTGACAGCACTAATATATAGTAATTGTCTAGAACCCCCCCAAAAAATATTCTGTATTAATAGTTCTTTATTAACATTCTTATTCATGTTCATGTCGTCCCAAATGCAAACACTATTAAACTAAAGAAGAATATTTGAAGAATCTTCACACAGCTCTTTTCCATCCAACGACTGTTCATAGCACCAGAAATAGGAGTAAATACACTAAAAACCTGTTTCTCCATTCTCATCCTCAGAGTCAGGCCTACGAGTTTCAGTTTGGTCTTGAATATGCCTGGACCATGTGCATATTTTCAGTCAGTATGACCTACAGCATCACCTGCCCCATCATTGTACCATTTGGTGAGTCTGCGTAATTTTAGAGTTTTTATTTGACAACAAACAGACTTTTCTTTTAGTACTTCTTTTCCGCTCCTTAATTTCCTCTTTCCTCCCAATTTGCACTCAAATCCATTTGTCTGTCATCTTCACTGCACCATTTGTGTCGTGTTTTTCTTTTCCTCTCATTTTCTCTGTTCCTTTTTACCCACAGCTCTATTTTTTCTTTCCGTCAGTCTTGATTTCTACCTCCGTGCCTGTTCTAATACCTCGTTCCCATCCTCAGTCAGTGTGTGGGCGTCTGAGCCGTATCTCCAACAGCATCTCAGTATCACGGTGTGACATGGCCGCTAGGTGCGAACCCGCTGTAGTCTTCCAGACGCTCCGACCCGTCTAGCCGAGATCCAGACGCCCACTCCACGCCTGTTCTGTCACCAATACACACCATGACTGTTTATTTACTATAGACTGACATCCATCATCATGATTTTTCACTTAGTTCTGAATTCATTTGGCAACTTGCACTCACGTGTGGTCTATGTAAACAGGTAAATATATAAATATTATACCTGTGCAGTAGCATACAAGGTCAGGAACACTTCATACAATATGACTTTACCTGCAAAGCATTGCTACTGAGCCATCGGAAAAGCACTTTTAAAAATGACAGTGTCATTTAGAAAGATCAAAGATTATTTGATAACTCCAGCTCTGTTCATTTCGCAGGGTTGCTGTACCTTGTACTGAAGCATATGGTAGATCGCTATAATATCTACTATGCCTATTTACCCACAAAGCTCAGCCAGCGGATCCATTCGGCCGCCATCAGTCAAGTGGTGGTGGCGCCCATTCTCTGCATGTTCTGGCTGCTGTTCTTCTCTGTGCTCAGACTGGGTAGGTTCACACAGGAACATCCTGCCTAATCAAATTTATGGGGCACATGCCCAACAGATTTGACAAAAAAAAAAAAAAAATTATATATATATATCTTTTCTATAAAATTTAAGAGCCATGATTGTCACACTTGATCAAGTAAATGCATCCTCAATAAAAGTATTAATTTCTTTATATATATATGCATTTTTTAATATTTCGTGGTTTTTTTTAAGAGTTTTTATTAAAATTGCAATGCTGTTCTTTTCTATAAAATTATAAAAGCCATGACTGTCACACTTGATCATTTAAATGCATTCTTGCTGAATAAATGTATTAATTTATTTTAAAAATATATTTGAATGGCAGTGTATAATTGAACTGATATTGATAGTGATTGTCTAATGCCCCCAAGAAAATAATAATTATTTATTCACATTTATGTCATTCTAAACAGTTTTTTTTTTTCTGTGGTACACTAAAGAAGAATGTCTGAAGAATATTCACACTGCTCTTTTCCATATAACAGCTGTTCATAGTGACTGTCAGGCACAAGAAATGGCATTAAATACACTACATATCTATTTTTCCATTCTCTGTCCTACGAGTTTCAGTTTGGTCTTGAGTATGTCTGGCTGGACCATGTGCATATTTTCAGATACTGTAGTTGAATCTGTTATTTTCTCTAAAATTCTGAAAGTACGTACTGAAGTTGTACTTGCATTAAATGTTTGGGGGTTTTTTTGTTAAAAATATAACCAAACCACATAAAAAAACAATACTGCACTTGGGCAGTACCTTTTCAAAAGATACACCTTTGTATCTAAAGGGTACCTTTTGAAAAGGTATGGCCCCAGTGACATCTTTTGTACCTTTTTTTTCTGAGAATGTGCCAAATAAATCCAAGGCTTTCCTTTCAGATTATAAAAAAAAACTTCCAATTAAAAACATTACTAGAATGACTGCATAACCTATGGATGAAAACCAAATGCTCTAATGCCAGCATTAGAATGTGTTCACATTTTACTGTAGAATACATGTTCACTTGGAGTCAAGAAGACAGTCACTCCAAGACCCAGACCAGACCCCATCTTGGAACAAGACTAGACCACTTCAGGCCTAGATCCAGACCAATATCTAAGCACCAATGCTCAGATTCAGACTGTCCATTTACAATGAACTAGAAAGGAGAAAATGTGGAAATTATTACAGCATAAATTCTAAATGCTAAGCCACTTTGACAGTAGCTAATTAGAGTCATGAAAATCCTTGCAAAATCTCTGTAATGGTGAAGATACTTTGCTGACCTTTGCCTGAGGTAATTCGTGTAAAAAAAAAGTTTTTTTTTGTTTTGGAAATTGCAGTCAAGACTGAGGTCTTGTCTAAGTACATATAACAAAAAAACATTTCCAGAACCAGACCCAAACCAAGAGACTAGTAATGAGACCCAGACCCAGACCAAGGCCATGTTTATGTGGTCTTGAGAGATCTTAAGACCAAGACCACAAGATCAGGTCTCCTGCTCTGTCCCATATAAAAGCAAAACCTCGTGGTTTATCTCTTGTGCAGGTCCAGTGCAGCCCATCAGTCTGTTCACTTTCATAACTCTCTTGTGCTGTATTGCCTTCTCCTGCTTTGGCTTCTGTCTGAAAAAACTACGACCTGACAGATCAACAAGCTATCAGGTCAGTGATTAAACCTTGATCTTGATGACTTGTAGAAACAGGGTGCATATGGTGGAAAAAAATAGTTAATGAGTTAATGAGTGAATATCTAGCTTATATTTCACACCAAAACCATCAGAAAAAAAAGTAATTCTATTTTTACATTAAGCAAAATTGCATTTATAATTTGTTGCATTGTGACATTATTGTTATGACAGTTTAACACATTTTCATTTTCAGAAATTAACAAGGACATGGGGGCATTTTACATTTATATTATATGATATGGTTAAGCAATATCACACAAGCAGAGGGTTTTTAAAAGCTATGTTATATTGATTCTATACAACAGTTAAACACATTTTAGACACAATATTGAGGATATTGTCTGTTTTTGCTTTATTTCATGAAAATTGCCACAGCATAAACATTGTGCATTTCCAATCAGCACAAAGTGGTGTTGTGTTACTAAATAAATCTGTGCTTTTTAAATGAATCGGTTGGGTGAATGATTCAATGACCCATTCATAAAGATATCACTTGCTTCATTGCTGAACGATTTATATCACCTATTAGCACCCAGGATCATGATTCTGATTCCCAGGGAGCACATGAGCTAAAAATGATAAAGATATATACCTTGAATGCAGTGTCACTGTTATTTGCAGTTGGCTTATCTGTTTCATCCATGAATACCCCCAAATGTGTACATGCATTAACAAAGTTATGTTTTAAAAACAGGAAAGTTTATGATTGTTACCTTAACAACTAGATGCATTTGTCAACAGTGCAGCTGTCAGACTCTGTTCCATGTTTTGTGTGTGTCCTGCTCCCCATGTGCCTTCCCAACGGACCGAACAGTAAGCGGCATCCCTTGCCTGTGTTTGATTTCCGGTTTTTGTACGTTTTTGTTTTGCCCCTTTTTCCCGTGCGCTCCTCCACGTCCCCATATGGAGGAGCAGCCTTGAAAACTCTGAAATGAAATTATTTTAGATGGGCTTTGAAAATAAGCTCTCAAATATGATTTATTTAGGAAAATAATATCTTCAGGCAGTTAAAACTGATTGCTGTTTTGTTTTGTTGCAGATGTCCGATCAGACGAGAGAAGGAGGCTTCACTGATGCGGAAAGAAGCACCGTTTCCACCACAACCACAGCTAATGTACCTGCTCATCCTGTCACAGATCATTTCATTCGTCACACTATCATTTCAAGTCTTCTTTATGAAATTAATTTGTCTCTCTCCTCTCATCTCCTCTAAGGTTTCCACATGTAGCATGTTGCATAAACAAAAAAAGAAGCTCTTAAGATAATGACACTCTTGCTGTCCACATACTCACCTCTCATTCGTTCCTTCCTCAGCTTTTTATAGCCTCTGTCTTGCTGGAGCCAGAGCTGGGCCTGACTCCCATGCCCTCTCCGGCCCACCAGAGCTACGGCACCATGGGGAACAACCAGAGTTCAGTGCATGACGCCGAAGGGGTGGAGGAGAAGGATCTGGAGGAAACTTTGGAGACTGAACTCAAGGATGAGCCAAATCCCAGCTGCCCGAGCCCTCTCATGGACAGTCCTGTGGGTTTCCAGTGACCAACCTGCCCCCGGTTCCCACTCCCTAACGCTCAAGCCCCATGCCTCATCTTAGCTAGTGGCTGATAAAGAGGCACTATGCTGCAAAATGTTTCCTCTACAACCTCCATTTACGAGTAAAAGACAACAAATTGCAGACATCCAAGCAAACTGCTTCAAAAAGCTTGTTGGGAATTCACTGACATGGTGGTTTTAGTTCTGAGGACTTTGATGAGCTTTCAAGGAAGTATCTGAAGTGGATAAAAGCAAAGATCTGTCAAAGAACGAGACCAGACACTTCTTTTGCTCGGACTACACTTTCTACTTTCTTCTGTGTTTTTCTTTTCTCTCTAATGACGTTAATGGGTGTCTGGTGGGTTGGTTGACTGAGGCTTGGAACATTGTATTTCAACAGATGTTTCAATTTTCTTTTTTTATGCATAGTCACAGTTTATAGCTCCAAAGAGTTGAGACATCCAAATCTTATTCGCTTATTATTAATCCTCTTGCTGTTGTTGCAGTTTGTGCTTATTATTGTTATTTTTATTCAGTACTTGTATTTTAGCAATGGTACGTAATTGTGCAACATTATGCTGAGAGCGCATTGTTTTCATGTGTTTACTATTATTAGATTATTATTACTGTTATTAACACCCTCAACCTTTATTGCAGTGTGCATCAGAGATTGTTTGTTTTGCAGTGACAATAGCAGTTGTGTTGTGCATACTGCAGTCAATTGGCACTACAGTAGATTTCAAAGTCAACGAGGCACTCATTCCATAATTTGTTTTTTTTTTTCCTTTCCTGTGAAATTCAGTCAGTTGTTTGGTCTGTGGGAGAGATGTGAGGACATTCGAAAGTGAGCTTTTCACGGACTAATATACAGTCTAATTTAGCAGACTTCACTTAATGAACTGAAAAAAATATCTGCAAAAACAATCCGTTTGTAGGAAAAAAGACAACAAACAGAGATGTTAAAGGAATAATCAAAAAGACTTAAGCTTTGTTGGCATAAATTTAACTCGCTCAGTTTCTACAGTAACACACTTACAATATGGTCTATGGAGCATTTACAGAAGGATTCAAGCTCGAAAACCCATTTATATTAATGCTCCAGGCAAATAAATAACCACTGACTTCTAAAATTAAACATTGTCTTTTTTGGCCAGCAAATTATGTAATTCCTATATGTTCAGAATCACTTAAGTCATTGAGTTCATACCTTCCTACTTCAGCATTTAATACCAGTTATTATAAACTATGAGTTATATAAACTATGATTTGTTTTAATAGTTGTATTTAGTCAAATTTGTTTCAGTTGTATGTTATTTGTGCCATAAACAGGGAGTCCGTTGGTAGAGGGAGTCAACTTGGTAGCAGCTCAGAACAATTTCCTGACTGATTCAAATAGTAATTCATGAGCGAACTCGAGGCTGTTACGTGAATCTTTTTGACTTAAAGAACCAAAAGAGTCATTTTGTTACGAATCGGTCATCCCGCTCTTTGTTCCTTCGAGCGCGCGTTCTAAGGATTGTCTGACAAAATCACATTTGAGCGTGAAGTCTTTCACAGCTTGTTTTTACATTTTAGTCACCGTCTAGAGCCCTGTGTATTAATATAAAAGTGTGTTATTTGAACTGTAAGTCATTTTCGGTTTACATCATCCAAAAGACGAAAAATTAAGATCTAAATTTGATCAGACAAGGTAAGCGGTTTTTCATGATAACGTTTACATTTCGTGGTTCTAGAATTGGAACATGTATTTTAGCATCTATTCTGGTCCAATTGACTAAGCCCATAGACTTTTATTGTATGTTTATTACTATAAATACAATTTTTGTTTGTTTTTACAAATTAAGGGATGAGTTGAAGTTGCTGATGGAGCTTGTATTAAAATCAGAACATTCCTTTAGGAATCATGAAATCCATGAAATATGTTGGTAAAATGATTTACAGGAAGTGTTACGACACAAACTGAAAATGGCACATTGGCTGATCCTACACACAAGTCTTCAATTCCAGAGTCTCCAACTGCATGTTGTTTAACTCTGCCACATGCTCAAACCAGCCTGCAGCTGTCTTTAGATCCGTCAAGTGTTGCTCTGGATTCTGTAACACTTTAATTTTCTTAGTACATTTTGTATTCTTGGTCTTTGCTGCTAGTGGTTCTAGGACTGGAAGGGAAGGGGTGGGTGGACTCGGGTTTTCTTGCCAAACTGAATGTAAATGAGTTGTGATTTGTACCGTGCTCTCTTGCTGTGCCTTGAAGAAACAGATCTTAAGAAGTAAACAGAAAAAAATGTTATGTCTGACAATCCAGCATGACCTGCAATATGCTGCATGGACTACAGAGCAAGATAAGACAAAGAGGCTAAATTCTAAAGCGCATTCCACCAATGAATCAATCAGGTGAGAGATTCCTAACAAGTTTTAAACTGACTTCACCTCGAAACATATTCTGTGCAAGTACATAAATGATTCGAGCTAAGTTGTTGATTTTGATTTCTGAAATGTGTCAGACTGTTGCATTGCATGTTGTCTTCTACAGTCATTTTTACTCTTTCAGGTCAACTACTGTCATGGCGAAGCAGCAGTTTGAGCAAGTTAATTGCTAGCACGCTAAACATATTCAACAAGGCAAATGCATTGACCAAATATTTGCGTCTGCATACTTGTGGGAAAGTATGTTTCTGGCCATACTGTTCAACAGTAAACAGTTGCATTCCAATCGCATCGAATTCACACTAATTATCATTGGTTTCACATTATCTATGAGATACACAAACATATGCAAACACTCTTACGTCAATGTCTTCAATACCTATCTGATAAACTGCTCTTGTGAGATACTTTTTGATATTTACTTTTGTTCTGTTTGCATTCGCAAGCTGTTGGTGTATACAAATGTGTTTTCGTTATTCAGTGTTGGTTTATGGAATGTGGCTTGAGGTGTCATGTCTTGTGACGGGGCGCTTATGACAGTACATTGCTGCACATTGTTACATTGCAGCAGCACCGCTAGTAAGGATATAAAACTAAATTTACAAAAACTTTATGCTGTCAAGTAGTGTCTTTATTTCATCATTCTATATGTAGTTTAACAAATTCCTAGCCTAACTAGTCCTGCACTGTTTGTGCTACACTGAGAAACATTTGGTGATGAAACTATTTTTACTCAGTAACTTCAAGTAAAGGGATAGTTCACCCAAAAATGGAAATTCTGTCATTAATTACTCACCCTTGTGTTGTTCCAAACCTGTAAGACCTTTGTTCATCTTCAGATCAGAAATTCAGATATTTTTGGTGAAATCCGAGAGTCTTCTGCCCCTGCATAGACAGCAATGCCACTACCACGTTTAATGCCCAGAAAGGTAGTAAGGACATAATTAAAATAGTTCGACTTTATTCAAAAATGTCTTCTCTTCCATGTCAGTCTTTTACACGTGTTCACGAGAGTACTACGACGCATTGTGTGTGCATTCCTCTGCTTTCAAAGCTCTCGGATTTCATCGAAAATATCTTAATTTGTGTTCTGAAGATGAACGAAGTTCTTACGGGTTTGGAACAACAAGAATTTTCATTTTTGGTGAACTTTAAGTTACTTACAAGTAACACACTGAATTAAACTTTAAATTTTCAAGTAGAAAGATTGAAATAGTGATAAAACCTACATTAAAGGAAGGACCCATCCTGATATAGAGACATGGGGACTGGGCATTCAGAAGACCTCAGGATCCACTAAGGTACCCCTGGTGATCTTTATAGCAACATTATCATGGGCAAGCACAGAAAATTTTATTTAGACAAAAAAAAAACATTTAAGTTTCATGCAGCAGTCTCAAAAACATTTTTCCTATAAGTGTTCTTCAGACTCAGTCTCAGAAAATGAAACGTCGCCACTTAATTAAATCTCCTGCCATACCAAAAGACAGCCAGTGGTCACTTGACTGGTCAACGCTTGAAAACTGCCAATTATGTTTTTCCTGCACACTAGATGTCATTACCATGTGTTATGCGTGTATATGTGTGTGTGTTATGAGACACCACTGCAGCACAACAACTGAAGCCGCACATGAGAAATGCTTCCAAAAAGTAGGACATGCACACTCAATCATAATGGAGCCGAATAAAATGTGGACTGATGTTCTGCTTCACTGAGCTTCTTCTATGCAGCCTCTTAAAATTCATGATTTCTTAAATATCTGTTCCTTAGACTTGTTATAAAGACCACAACAGTAGGTTACTAGAAAGGAATTAATTTGCAATATATTCCAGGATCTCAGTTATGGAAGTTTCCATTTCTATATGGAAAGTTCCATAGGTTGAGTAGTGCTAATAAATGGAATTACATGTGTCCCACCATCAGATGCTTTTGGAAATATGAAATAAACCCATAAAAATGAAAGATATTTTGATACTTACAGTTTTTCTCAGTCGCTTTGGTGCATTTCTCAAATCACTATTTACATTTGCACAACAGTTAATGCAGTTCTCAAAACAATTAGTACAAACTGCAAAACCTAGTGATGTGAGAAATGCACCAAAGCGACTGAGAAAAACTGTAATTGATTTGCCCTTTGAATCGCTGTGAATGTCCATCCACAAGCAGTCTTTGGTTTATTTAGGGTATTCAGCGGTTTTTGTCGCAGCTATTATTTTCCTTTCTTTTGCAGAACTGGCAGGAATATCTGACAGAAGGCCAAAATGTGGATACATCTAAATCTCTAAACATTTTTCCAGAAGTAACAACCGGGAGACAGAAACATTCTATGATTCTATACTGGGCTGTTTGTTTGTGCCACTGCTGGTCCGTATGCATGTGCTGAGATGTGCTTATGCAAGGACACTGACCCAACCATGTGTCCATGCACACATTCAGATAAAATTGGCTTACCAAATGGTTAGAGATAGATAGATAGATAGATAGATAGATAGATAGATAGATAGATAGATAGATAGATAGATAGATAGCTAAAGACAGACGGACAGACAGGTGGATGGATAGACGGACGGACGGACGGACAGACAGGTAGATAGATAGATAGATAGATAGATAGATAGAAGACAGACGGACAGACAGGTGGATGGATAGACGGACGGACGGACGGACAGACAGGTAGATAGATAGATAGATAGATAGATAGATAGATAGATAGATAGAAATGACTCGCTAACTTACATGCAGTAACTGCAATGAGTGGAAAAGTTCAAATGTTCAGATTAAAATGATCCCGTGTGGACATAGTAGCACAACTTGCCTTTGCCAGGACTTTTCGGGATTAATTACACTGATGTTTACCTTTCAGCGGGGTGAGAATTCCCTGATGGTTGCGGTGATTAATATGTTGGAGGCATCAAATGTGGCTGAGTATATGCCACAGCTCACCTCTCTAATGACAGGCTGTGAAGAGAAGTGAGTCTGCATACTAATGACCACAGTTTGACCTGGCCCTACACAGTCAACCCAGTTATTTATGTGTGTGAGTGTGTATTGCTATAGAGAGATGGAAAATTACCAGTTTAACTGATAGTAAGAGTCATGGTTTTGCACTATTGTTCAGATGTCACATATGAATACTAAATATTATATTTTATGCTGCAAATATGACACATAAACAGCACCTGAAGTAGCAAAAAGAATACAAAATGTTCCATTTACATAGACTATTTGCTATTGCATTAATGTTTCACATGCTTGAATGTTTCTCGTCGATTCTTATGCACCAAAGCTAATTGTTGCCACATAGCATTACTTCTCATTCTCGTGGTTAATCTCTGCTCAATTTAGTTTCATTATCAGCTGTAGTCATTCAACTCGCATTGAAATTAAAGTCTTCCATTTTTGGTCTCTGCAAATCCTTGCTAGTGTGAACAGCCCTTAATTTTATGCAAATGAGTTGCGAATACCATTAAAATTATAAATTGTGGAGGTCATGTGATCTGTAGTCAAGTTGGAACGACACAAAGCGCAGGTGACATAGAGCCTAAACTCATAAATGTATAGACAGTGCTGAAATGTCAAATTACTAAATGACTTCTTTCTCAGTATATGATGATAAAAAATCATCCATGTTGTATAAATGAGAGCAAAATAAGACCAAGCGCAGGTATGTTTCATCAGTGATGTGCTCCACTCGTGCATTGGAGCAGTGAAGAAAGCAATACACTTGCCACAGTTGCAAGTGTCAACACAGGAGGAAAAAAAAATCTGCTTGACATTTTCCTTCTGTCTCCTAAGCAACCTTCCTGAGCAGGCAGTCTTCAGGAGGTGAATACCCCTGGGAACAGAACACGCTGCTTTCTCTTCCTCTGTGCCATATGCTTGGAATAGAACTGCTGTTTTCCCTATTTGACTGCTACCTGTGTTTGTCTCCCCTGCTGTGCATGTGCATCTGAACAGCTTGATTTGTTATAAACCAAGTTGTCATGTTAGAGTGTTTGCATTTTATTAGCACAGGAATCTTGATCAAGTTAATCTTTCTTTTTGCACTATTATGCTTGACCATCTGTAATGTAGTCAACATTCGCTACCAGTTTTACAGTACGTTATTATTTACAGACCCTCATGTCATCTATATTTTGAAGAAATAATTTGAAAGAAAAGTTCTGAGACATTTCTCTGAAGTATTTTAAAAATTATGATTTTCTCATAATAAGTTGCAGAGTACGAAATGCGTTGATAAATATGGGTGGTCATATGGTCATGGTTGTGACGATTATGATTTATTATGAATGCCTAATTTTAGCAGCTTAGTTTCCATAAATTGTTCAAATGGACTAGGAGGAAAGCCGTGCTTTGTGATTATATCTTCACAAAGTATTTCTTCATTGTACATCAAGCTATTTTATTTAAAAAGAGCAAGAAAAACCCATGATTTGTCCCCCTTAATAACTTTAAAAGTAATGTAATTTTCATTTTGTCCCAGATATGTCAAGCCGCACTGCTTTTAAATTTTGGCATAAATGTGTGGTGTGAACTCTTTCTGGGAATTACTGTTACAGTCTGCTGCAATTTTCTTGGCAAACACACTACGACAACTTTAAATGTGCAGAGAGTATTTGATAACCATGTGACCGCTTACTGTGTGCAGTCTTGTATTTCCTGTCATTAGTGGGATCCTGAGGGAAACAAGTGGAGATGTCGAGGAGAGGTGTGAAGACTTTGGCAGAGGCTGTATCACAGAAGGACTCTCATTAGAAGAGGGAACATCAACACCAGAGACTGACATGTACAGTAAGGTGCCACAAACTCCTCGTGGAAGGTGTCGAACGAACGGCACAGCTACTGATCCTACAGTAATCCACAACTGTTACAGTTAACTTTTGAAAGTTGGAATGTTCAGTTCAAACTTTGATCTTGGTTACCACACAGTGATGAATGGCCAATTCACTCAAAGATTAAAAAGTCTAATCAAGTAGATCATACCAGTGGTTTTTATGACCAACTAGTGATTCGCAGAGTGGGAATAAGTGAATGCGTAAAAATTCAGTTTTGCTAGAGGGCATTTACATATTTGGGTATTTACTCATAGTGGATATTACATATTTATAACATGAGGCGGTGCATCCAAAATTGCATATAGTATAATAAATTGCATATATAGTAGATGAAAAACAGTATGTGAGCATAATATGTCTAAATTTAAAGTATTCATAATACAGTAGGCAAAAAGTTCCTGGATGACCTTCTATTTCCGGTGAGATTCCACAGTGCACATCCAATGGACACTTTACTTTTAGTCCACAGGAGATTATTTGTGAATGGCTGGGAAGTCACAGGTCACATGACAATGACAACATAACGAATTACATTCATACTACACACATTCATACTATGTAGCACTTACTTTTTTAATGATCGCAAAGAAATTACAACGCTATCTCACAACTAATTCGTATGTATTTTACGAGGTGGTTAATTCGTACAAATTTGTACAACCTCACTTGTGTGATCTTGTGATTTGATTTCTGTGAGGGATAAGTTTAGGGGCGGGGTTAGGGTTGGTCCTTCATATGAATTCTTACGAATTTGCAACCTCGTAAAATACGTACAATTTCTCACAAATCATACAAATTGGCACAACCTCACTCATACGAATTCGTACGATTTGTGAGAAATTAGCCACCTAGTAAAATATGTATGAATTGCCGAAATTATTCAAAAGTACCTACACTCTTAGAAGAAAAGGTTCTATCGGGCGCTTCATATATGGAACCCCTAAAAGGTTCCATATAGAACCCTTTTTAAGGGTTCACTTCTCCCGAACGCTGAGCGCAGTCAGCGCACCGTGAACCGTTGAAGTCTAAACAGCGGCGCTCGCGCGTTTATTAGTGATCACTCTCGCGAGAGGCACGCGACTGAAATGCGGCGCTGTGCAGACGGGACAAAACTGATCAGCGCATAAATACACGTTCAAGTTGTTTGCCGTTTATGTCAAAGATAATTTTATGCATCTGTTTGGAGGGATGAGTTATAAGGATAGCCTTTTAGAATCTAAATGAAACACTGAAACTCCGTACGATATGAGCATGTTGCTCGTCAATAAAAGTGCTGTTACATGGCATGATAACTAACTTGCAATCATGTTTTTGTGCTGATTAAATAGCAGACTATAGCGTGTACCTATTAATAAATAGATAAAACTGTCCAGATTGCTATACACTGCTAGTACACATGTATTTCTACCTGATCAGTTTGTTGGTATAAATTAATAGGTTGATTCAGTGATAGTAGACTTAAGTAAAACCAGTTAAGTTAGATGTTATGCATTTTTTCAGTGTACAGGATCACGTGGCAATTATTTTCTATTAAACTTGAAAGTGCAGACGTAAATTTTAAGTTTATTTTCTTCGGAATAAAGGTGTGTCAACGTAAAATTGAAATAAAAACACAAATACAATGTAGTATAATAATTTTAAATAGCCTAATGTGTAAACATACATAAAGCATGGTAGCCCAAAGAACCCTTTTTTGCCAAAAAGGGTTCTTTCTCCTTATATAGAACCTTTTTGGCATAAAGGGTTCTTTGGAGTTGAGTAAAGAACCCTAGGGTTCTATATAGAACCCCAAAGAACCCTTTTTTTTTAAGAGTGTACGCGAGACTG
This sequence comes from Sinocyclocheilus anshuiensis, assembly GCF_001515605.1. Classification (NCBI taxonomy): domain Eukaryota; kingdom Metazoa; phylum Chordata; class Actinopteri; order Cypriniformes; family Cyprinidae; genus Sinocyclocheilus; species Sinocyclocheilus anshuiensis. Next base: position 1,397,104 of record NW_015552552.1, read on the forward strand.
TTTTCAACTAAAAATGGAAAACTTTTTATGTGTTTTTCAAAGTGCAAGTTTTAGAAAATGATATCATCTCAGTGTAAACTACAAAAATGTGAATTTGTGAAAATGGTGATATCATGCACATGTGATGACGTGTTCAGTCTATAGGTATGTGAGCAAGCACATAGTGTTTCTTTACAAAGTGACATCGCCAACTACTGGCCTGGCATACATAATACAGTGAATTTAGTCATTTTTGTGGATCTGTGTGACAGGAAAGGATTGTTGTCTGTACGCTAAACTTTTCAAAAACGCAAAGGAAAAACTTTTAGTACATTGTTCACTGTAAAAAATCAAAAGTTGAGAAAACGTAAAAGTTTAAGGCAACCAGCTTCAGGAGATTTTTGCGTTTTCTCAACTTGTTTTTTGTAGGACGTTTCTCAACTTTTTGTTGTATAAACTGAAAACAAGTTGCGAAAACTCAAAAATCTCCTGAAGCTGGTTGCTTTAAACTTTTACGTTTTCTCAACTTTTGATTTTTTACAGTGTTGAGCTGCACCGAATCTGTCAGAGCATCTACTGAATCAACAAATGACTCACTTGATACGAATTGTAAGTTTTATGCCAATGCATCATTTATTTAAAATAGCCTTTAGCCTACACTTGATGTGCCACCAAGAAATCAAAAATATATTGTCTATCTATAAATTATTTTAATTTCTTAGCTATATATTTTATACTATTATCTGTACCTATACTTCACACTCATGTGTTTGTTTATGGTTGTCATCATTTTTATAGCTTAACATATCCTTTTGATCATACAAATTTATTAGCAGGCTTACCCAATGTAATATGACAAGCAAAATAACACACACAGAGAGAGAGAGAGAGCTAAAAAGGATTTTTTCAACGTGTTTTTGGTGGGTTTTGAGATTCTATCTCTGTGGGTTCTGGCATGAGACGTTCGGAGCTCCTGGTTCATAGAACTCGTGTGCTATTTCCAAATCTTCTGACAACATATGACATCCTTGTGTGAGGAACAGACCAATCCTTTTGTTGTTGCTGAAACTCTTTCCCTCTGCCAACTCTTATATCACCTTATATCATACATCATTCACCCTACCGCCTAATTTTTATCATAATTTTTGGGTGATCTATTACTCTAAGACTATTTTAACATAAATATACACTTAACTTAGCCAAATAACATGAAGATACTGTAGAGTCAAGCAAATAATTTTATATATTGATAATAAACCAGAACACTGTGACAAGTACTGTATATGTGAACTGAATGCAGTCAATGCTTAAAAAGATCCCAAAGTCACAGTCCAGCACACTCCTGTCCTCAACAACTCTTTTCTACTGTCTGAGTCTCAAAATACAAACACTCCACACACTCTCTCACTGTGCTTGTCATGGTTGTCATGGTAATTTCCAATGCCCTGCTTCCAACACATTGCAGACTTTCTAAAAATAATGATCTCTGGTCTGTATTGTTTTTATTGCTTTTATTATTATTGCGCCTTTTTATCTCTGTCTCTCTCCCACTCTCCCACTGTCTCTCAATTTTACACTTTATTTAGCTTTCAGGGCAGATATAGTACAAGTGTTTGTGGCTTTTATTCTTTGGTATTCTTAAAAATATTCATAATTATAAATCTGGAATCATATAAATTTAAAAAAGGAACCTCATAAATAAATAAAAAAAATACTCAAATGGTGTTATATAGCAGTGGTGGATAGACGCTGATATTTGTGGAGGCACAGTTTTTGCTTCTTATATGTGAGGCAGAATATGCTTAGGCTTGACAGTCAGTCTTCAAGACATTTACAATAATGCAGTGTAATTGAATCCACAAACCCAGTGAGCAGCTCTCGCTTCTGGAGTTTTGCTCCATCTCATCCACTCTGACAATGTCACATCAGAGAGTGCAAAGGCGTGAACAGTATTTCTTCATAACCTTCTGATTATATGCACTGGGACATTGTGAAGAATAACATACGACAAATGCTATTTCTTTTTTCTTCAAGCCAGTGTGCCAGTGTTATATAAGGATCATCTTCAAGAAACAGTGTCCTCATGACTTACAGTTGATATAATGAATGGGATTTAATTGAACTTTGTTACATGAACTGGTTTAGATTTCACTCTACAAAAGAAAAAAGAAGGAAATTAGAATTTGACCTGAATCATGCCTTAAAGGGACAGTTCACTCAAAAATGAAAATGCTGTCATTAATTACTCACCCTCATGTCGTTCCAAACCCGTAAGACCTTCGTTCATCTT
>NW_015552552.1:1399523-1418353 GCF_001515605.1 Sinocyclocheilus anshuiensis
TTCCAACCCGTAAGGCCTTCCTTCATTCTCCAGAACACAAATTAAATATTTGATGAAATCCAAGAGCTTTCTGACCCTGCATAGACTGCAACACAACTGAAACGTTCAAGGCTCAGAAAGGTAGTAAGGACATCGTTAAAATAGTCCATGTGACATCAGTGGTTCAACCGTAATTTTATGAAGCTACGAGAATATTTTTGTCCGCAAAAAAACTAAAATAACGACTTAATTCACAAGAGTACCACGGCACATGCGTATGGTGCTGCTGAAGCAGGAGCAGTCAGAGAAGAAATGGTTGAATAAAGTCATTATTTTTGTTTTCTTTGCACACAAAAAGTATTTTTGTTGCTTCATTAAGTTAAGGTTGAACCACTGATGTCACATGGACTATTTTGATGATGTCCTTACTATCTTTCTGGGCTTTGAACGTGTCCGTTCCCTTGCTGTCTATGGGAGGGTCAGAAAGCTCTCGGATTTCATCAAAAATATCTTAATTTGTGTCTGAAGATGAACGAAGGTCTTACGGGTTTGGAACAACACGAGGGTTGCCAGATAATGCCAGAATTATCATTTTTGGGTGATCTATCCTTTTAAATGTCTATATCTTAATTTATTGATTTATACATTTTCTGAAGAATAACATTGCATAACAATATTACCAATAGCATAACATTGTTATGCTGTGAAATTTTCCAATTTCAAAATAATGGGTTGTAAGGGAGCACTTTTTTCCAAGGTTTCTCTTCAAGTTTATATCAGTTTTTCATAATGTTTACACTTTTGTACACATATTGGCCTTATCAACTGTTCAACTCTGTTATGTGGGCAAAACTGTATACTGACTGCAAATAATGTGGCATGGTGCAATGATATGTGCAAGCCCATTATTAGATTTAACTCTAAAAAATTAAACATAAAATGTAGTAGGGTCGAAGTAAACATGGTTTAAAAGAGAACTGTTTATTGTGATTATAAAAAATATGATTTCCAAATTTAATAACAATGGTAAATAAAATAATGTTTTTACGGTTTGAACTTAGGGTCATTAAGAAAAATAGCTAAATACATTTTAGTCACAGCAAGGCTGAAACTATACATATTTAGGATTCAGGGTCATTTAAGAATTAGCCATGTAAAAATGTCACTATATGTCCCTTAAAGTTAATGAAGTTCAGCAGTTATCATTTTTCCAAATTAAATATATGCCACTGTATGCTGAGATTGACTTCTAATATTATAAATATGATAAGGAGGTCTATAGAGCGATCAAATATGTTGAAATGGAAACTCCATACACTCATTTCCAGCAAAGACCCATATGCAAGATTTTCTTTATTTCTGTCCTTTATTACAAATAAGCTTCCAACACGTTAACATAGAGCCTTGACTGATCCTGATTCTAGTTTGATTGGTGACTGGCTGAGGAATAAGGATGTACAGTGTAATTGAAATATAACTTTTTGGTTACTGAGGAGCCAGGTCATAACATCGCTGTTTAATATCAGCTGTCAGTGAGGTAGACATGGAGACAATTCAGTCACAGAATATCAAGAGAAAAAGCACAGAAGCAAACACTACACACACATACACACAACACTTCAATGGTCAATAAACATCATCTTTCACTTGAAAATGTTGTAACCATTGCATCTTCATAAAAGATTTTCAATACTAATAAGCTAATCATTCCATAAAGACAGACATCTTAGAGGTTATTGGAAAGCCATTAGGTGGTACATACATATTCAGAAAAAGAGAAAAAATATATATACATTTTACACAAAAAGTATAATAGTGCACCATTGAGCAATACATAAAATTAAATAATCAATCCACATACACCTAAATATACAGAAAAGGCTAGTAGGTATTGTCATATAAAGTAACATGTAAAATGTAACATACCAGCAGTTTCAATATCTGTGACAGTCCTACGCACTTTGAAATACTTGGCCTGAACCATTTAAATGTAGAAATATCTCTCATATAAAGAGGACAACATTTCTACAAAGCTATTGAATAGCAGCAAAAAGGTTATCATCGCTTTTAACATTTTTCTATAGCTCATAATTATGGCAACAAATATTCTTCTTATCTTAGATAAGAGTGTGTATGTTCTTAACTTACAAGGTTGTAATAAGCCAACTAATGCAATTTACTATTTTTTTTAAATATTATTCACAAAAATTGATAACAAAAATTGTGAAATAAAATTCTTATTTATAGCTAACACCCACTGGACTGGGTCATTTAGCACAAAGACTTTTTGACTATCTACAATTGTATTATAGGTGAACAAATCATCTCACTATGATATAACAGTCACTTTATGTGAAGTAACAGTCTACACAAGTCTTTCGTAAGTAAGCCTTGGAGTAGAGTGCGTCGAGTATAATCCCATACAATGGAAATGTAAACTAATGACATGGCACAGGTTCATAAATTAACAGTCAAAAAATTCCAAAAGCTATTTCGGATGTAACAGTTCTTGTCATTTACTTTCATCGCCATAAATACTGTTAATGGTTGAAAAATGTGGCAAACAACATTTCACATGAACATTTGGATGGTGTCAAAAAATCATGGCTACTGATTGCTTATTGTCTTTGATGCTATCATTTGAACCATATTGCCAAATACTACTATGTTCATGCTCAGATAACTTAGTGAACATCACTAAACTTACAGTAAACTTAAACTACACACAGCACAGGCTAGAGTATTAATTCTGTGTAATTTAGGGTTAAATTGTAGTGGTTTCATCTAAATTGATTCCAAGAGGTGTCAGAATAAAACTTTTTCAAGTTGACCAAGCTCACATGTGCATAGTCAAACCTCTGTTTTACGCTCGCATGAAACATCAATACATCAAGACAGTCATTAAAGATAGTTTAAGGAAATACATTTAGTCATTACTATATGTACTTAGTCATTACTGTATGTACAAAGCAAATTTTGCTTTTGAAGTTTCAACCATAAACTATGACCTGCACTCTTAATAAGCATACTTCAACCTCATAGGCTTCGTTATCAACAATCTCAGTCTGCAGTTAGACCAAGCTACCAAAGTTAGGACTGTTCAGTGAGCCAAAATACAACTCAGCTGAACTGATTTTCCCAATGGTGGTCCCATATCCAAGCCCCTCACTCTTTTAAAGGATTTTTGAGAAGTTAGTTTGTGACCTCAAGGGTGTTCCAGTGTGAATCTCACATCTACCTCCTTCTCAGTTGGACTTATGTTCGCCATTCTTGGCCCAGCCTCTGGTCATGGCTGATACCACGATGCTGTACATATTGAGCCAAGCCTGGCGCAGCGGTGTCGTGTAAGCTGGACCCAGGCTGGACTGAAGCATATAGAGCAGGGACTCTCCAACCATCTAAGGAACATGTGAAAGAACCCAGTCAATCAATCAATGGTCTAGAAAATCACTGTGACTCTCCCCGAAGATCACTGTCAATCTCACTGTCATCTTTGACGTTTGATTGTTACGGATGTAATTTCAGTCATCATAACTAAACCATGTAGGCAAAGTGTACTCACAGTAAAGGACTGAGTCTTCACCCCAACTGCCTGGTGCTTCCTGCCCAGGTTCAACAAGAAGTCCTCCAATGTATGTAGGTCATCAAGATGGCTCACAGCTGCATCGATAACTAACATCACCTGGACAAATATACAGTCGGTCTTGAGCTGGGCTGTAAACTCAGAGGTTGGGTCAAAGTTAGTCAATAGAAAGAATCATTACAGCCTAAATCAGGGGTGTCCAAAAACTGCCCAAAAATCTGGAAAGTTGCCTCCTGCAGAGTTTAGCTTCATCCTGTTCCAACACAACTGTTTGGATGTCTTGCTAGTTCAGGTGTGTTTATTTGGGGTTAGAGCTAAACTCTGCAGGAACAGGGTCCTCCAGGACAGGATTGGACACTCTGGTCCTAAATGAACCATGTGGCTCTATGGTGCAACAAACAACAGCCAAACATATCAACACATAACTTTTGACATATAATGGGAGCAAATGCAGCTTTTACGCAATTTTGCCGTAGGTGGGGGATTAGTATTAAAATGTCCATCTAGACACATCCTTTACTCTTTGTGAGGAACCAACTTTTCAGCTACCGGCCCATCAACTACTTTACCAACAATGCCACACCAGGACTGTTTCTAAGTTCTAAGAACGCAAAGAACAGCCATGCGCTCTCATGAAGACTGGTCTTGCCTAGTCTCAGCCTCAGACGTCACGTCCACCATCTGATTGGTTGAATTCTACAGAATTTCCATGAGACATATGTTCCGCCTGGAAACAAAGATGCCGTGGCTCCAAACCCCCTCATGGAGGAACAAAGCCGTTGTGTTTACAACTGTGACAATCAGTGCTTTTTATTATCAACTAAACACTAGATTTTCAAAAGTATATGAAATATGTAAACTTTGTGGCATAGACCCTTTCAAATATGTCCAAGAGTTTTACACAAAGGTCTGTTTTTGTCTGGACATTTTCTCGCCCCTAAACATGACGTGGCACAAAACGAAACGTGATTGGTTGCTTTACCTGTCAGTCATATGGCCTCTTTCGGCACTCCTTGGCCATTCAAAGTGGCCAAGGTTCCCAGACCTTCTGCCTTCATTCTTAAGGTCTGGTTAAGTGAGACTAGGTCTTGCCAGGCTACCTTAAAAGAACTTGAATGGATACGAGGACACAAAATGCATTTTTTGCATATGATGCATATGCTGTGATCTTGTTGCTCAACTGACCGCCCCAACACATTTTAAGTAGTAGCACAATTTAATGCACAATAATTGAAACATTTACTTAGTTATTTACTCATGTTTTTTTGTTTTTTTTTCCAATTATTGGAATTGAACATTGGCAGTTGATAATGATGTACAGCGAAAACACAAGGACACAAAATAGCATAAGAAAATGTATTGAGAAACTGCCCAAAAGTAGGTTCCTGAACTTTTACTCTACCAGTTGTTGTACAGTTGACCTCTGGGCTCACCTTGGTGACGTGCTCAAGGAACTCTGGGCTGGAGAGACATTCAGGTGCATCCCCACAGTTTGTGCTGTAGCTGAAGAGAGTAAGCAGTGCTGGATCCAGCTCAAATAACCTGACAAGAAATGTTACATTTAATCAGGCAGCACTACAAAGCAGTTCATTGACATGGATCTTCAACCACAATTGCTTATTTCACATTTCCTTAACAAGAAGGACAATTAAATTAGGTCATTTAAGCCATTTGATGTTGAACAGAACAATGCATATCCTTTTTCCTTTGTAGCTTAAATCCCCTCTTCTTTCAAATAAAGTCACTTTTATCCTTTATGCTGAGTTTGAAAAGCAATACTCAGAAAAGTGATACTTGGTAGCATCTTTCTTCTGAGAAGGTGATTCTGATGAAAATGATCTTGCTGCTCCCTGTCGCCAAGCAACAAGTCAAGCTTCTTACTGAGCTACGGTTAGAGGAACAGACAGCGGGAGACTGATGGAGATTTTTTGATGGATTGAAAGACATTACACTTTAGTTTGTTTATTAAATTGCTATACCTTCATTATGAGTACAATCTGTAGTTATGGAATGCAAGGACACTCCATTTTGATTGCATGATTAAGTGCGATTTATTTGCTTAAAAATCTAAAAATGTGTTTACTTTAAAAATAGTTCATTATTTTAAATGCATTATTCATTACTGAATATAATTATTTTATTAAATTCCTATTTTTGACAAATGCATCTGTCCCACAAAAGCAGCGTATATGTACATGATCCGCACAGCTCTACTTGCAACTTTCTAAATAAACATGCAGACTAAATTAAATAGCATTATCCCTTGCTGCAAAACAGTTTTAGCCAGCATGCATTGAGATTGATATATTACCTCGTGAACATAGCAATTCCATGTGGCACCTTGTTCTTCCCCAGATTCTCCCAGCTGTCCCGGATCAGACCTTTATCTTTTTCAGAGAGTTTCTCCATTGTGACACTCAGTAATGCTGTGTTCCCTGGTCGTCTTTCAATGGTTTGGCATCAAAATGTCTTCTTCCGTTTAAAGTAGGACCTCCCGAATTCCCATTTCCAGACTTCCAGAGTTCAGTCTTCAGGTATGACCCCCCTGTGAAGTGCCAACATTGCATATCATTTCCCAAGGACAAATAAGACTTATCAGAGGAGCGTGCATGAGGGTCTATAGGTTCAAAGACATTTCATTTACAATCTATTTGCAATGCACTGAAATCAATTTTGCTGCAAATACTTTCCAACAGATGCTTCATGCACTCAAGAAACCTAACTTAGCCCTGACTTTATGGTCACAATAAACAGAGTGAAGCTGACGTACCGTTCCTTCACTGCTCTAGAGGTGACCTTCTTCTCTCACTGGCTTCGTCTGTCTTTCTCTGGCATTAGGATTTCTGTTTGTTCACTGCGAATATGTATATGTCAAGCCTGCTATCCTTGTGTTTGCTCTCTCTCTTTCTTTGTCTCACTCTCTCTCTTTTCCTCTTTGCTCCCCCCGCTCTCTCACACACATGCAAACACTCACTCACTTTCTCTCTCTTTATCTCTCCCTCTATCTGCTCCCTCTCCCCTCTCTGCTGCATGTAACCTCATAGATGCTGCTTGATGTGCATTCAAACTAGGATGAGGAAACCTTATTGACAATCTCCTGCATTTCAAAAAAGACCAGAAACGTACAAATATTTTAATGTATGTTATGTTTTTATTCAATCACACTGTAACTGTCCTAAATGCTCTAACCCCCGTGTGCTAATATGGACAGTAAATAAGGACAGAATGGAAATATATCTAATCTTCACTGCTCCTAGTAATAGCACATGTTATGAGCCATAGCTCCTCCTACAGGTGAGAGTCTGGCCTTCAACAAAATAACAACACCTTCAGGCACTTCTGTATGCATATATAATCAAAGAACACATTCAAGGACAACTCATTTGAATATACTGTTTTGTAGACGAGTGAAAGAACATAAATACTTAAAGTGCTTGTGCTTTTGAATAATGGCAAGGCATCATAAATACATCTTACCAAACAAACAAGTCCTGCCTGAGGTTGGTATTCATACTCACAGAGATGAATCAACTGCGTCACTGCATTCTGCTTAAAAGCTTCTCTTCATTCTTTAAATAAAGATTCCATTTAGAACCAATTAGAATTATATAACCATCAGCGAACATTTCAAGTTCCATTAAAAAGTTATTTAGTTTTTTTTTTTTAAACAATATGTGTACTTGTGTGTTACTGTATATAGTATCAAAACCAACAGAAGCAATTATGAAACCTATAATACATCTATATTTATATAACGTTTCTCAATGGTTCTTAATAAGAATGTTCTTTACTGAACATAAACTACTGTTCAAAAGTTTGGGGTTAGTAGATTTTTTTTCTCTTATGAAATTAATACTTTTATTCAGCAAGGATTAAAGTAACAGTAAAGACATTAAGAATGTCACAAAAGTTGTCACAAAACGTTATTTCAAATAAATGCTGTTCTTCTTTTTAAAACCTTCTATTCATCAAAAAATGGATCACAGTTTCCACAAAACTATTACACATCACAACTGTTTTGTGTATGTTTCTTGTGCACCGAATAATTATATTAGAATGATTTCTGAAGGATCACGTGACACTGAAGACTGAAGTAATGATGCTGAAAATTTTGCTTTCCATCACAGACTTTAAAGATTGTAAAATATGTTGAAATAACAGTTATTTTAAATTGTAATAATATTTAAAAATATTACTATTTTTACTGTATTTTTGATCATTTTATACAGACTTGGTGGGAAACCTCTTTCAAAAATATTAAGAATCTTATAAAATATTAAGAATTGTTTTAGCATTGCGTCCAGCTATGTTCAGCTATAGAAAGGCTCTAAAAGCTGCCAGGACTGAGCATATCCGCAAACTCAATCCGCAAACAATCCAAGGTTTTTATTTAGCACAGTGGCTAGATTAACAAATAACCAGACGCCACCCAATCTAAATATTCCCTCACAGTTTAATAGTAATGACTTTATGAATTTCTTCACTGATAAAATAGATAACATCAGAAATACAATAACACATTTAGATTCTACAGCATCTAGTACTTCAGCTTCATTCATCGCACCCAAAGAAAAACTGCAGTGCTTTACAAATATAGGACAGGAAGAGCTAAATAAACTTATCACTGCATCTAAACCAACAACATGCCTATTAGATCCTGTACCCGCTAAATTACTGCAAGAGTTGTTACCTGTAGCAGAAGAACCGCTTATCAATATTATTAACTTGTCGTTATCTTTAGGTCACGTCCCAAAACAATTCAAGCTGGCGGTTATTAAGCCTCTTGTTAAGAAACCACAACTAGATCCTAGTGAACTGGCAAATTACAGACCCATTTCAAATCTTCTGTTTATGTCTACAATTTTAGAAAAAGTTGTGTCTGCTCAATTGTGCTCCTTCTTGCAAAAAAATTATCTCTATGAAGAATTTCATAGGCCCCGCCATAGCAAAGAAACTGCACTTGTTAAAATTACAAATGACTTGTGTGATGGAAATATTTTATGTAATGGCCTCAGAAGGAGTCAAATGGGTATGTTCAACATAGAATGTTCAGAAAAGTGCAGACTAAGAATGCTCAGATCAAAGACCGTGTCCCTATGATTAAATAATCTATACTTACCCAAAAAGTGCTTAAAACAGTAGAACTAACAGTCATATGACAAACCAATGACCAGATCAGTATAACCAATTACAGTGAAGAAGACTTGAGTGACATTGATTTTTACTCAACAACAAGGTATAAATGTTCATGCATCCTTCTGTTCAGGAAGTCGATGGTTGTTGTGACAAGTGGGCTCCCGGCCGTGAATAAACTTTCATTCCTGCAAAGAGCATCTTGGGAGTTGTGTCTGGTATATGCTGCACAGCTGAGAAATAGAAGTACTAAAGATTCTACGCTCAAAAGACCACCGCAAAGACAGTGATAGTGTTGGAAGACTATAGAGCTAAGTATTCGGGGAATTCAGGGAATTAGCCCGAGATACTGTAGTTATTATATTAACAACTGTAGTTGTTTGAGTTGTCCGTGGTGAAGTCAGATTAATATTGGGAATTTCCAGACACTTGCTTCTTGCGTCAGATCAAGGCTGCATCTCATTGCTAGTTTTACTTGATCTTAGTGCTGCGTTTGATACTATAGATCATGATATACTCATAGATCGATTACAAAACTATACAGGTCTTCAAGGGCAGGCTTTAAGATGGTTTAGATCCTACCTGTCCGATCGCTACCATTTTGTTCATTTAAATGGGGAGTCATCTCAATTATCACCAGTAAAATATGGAGTGCCACAAGGATCTGTCCTAGGTCCTCTGCTATTTTCAATATACATGTTGCCCCTTGGTAATATTATTAGAAAATACGGAATTAGTTTCCATTGTTATGCTGATGGTACTCAACTATATATCTCAACAAGACCAAATGAAACTTCTAAATTATCTAAGCTAACAGAGTGTGTTAAAAATTTAAAAGATTGAATGACCAATAATTTTCTCCTATTGAATTCGGATAAGATAGAGACATTACTTATTGGACCAAAAAACAGTACACGAATCTCTTGGATTACAATTTGCAACTAGAAGGATGTACTGTTACTTCCTCTACAGTCAAAAATCTGGGTTTTATATTAAACAGCAACTTGTCTTTTGAAAATCATACTTCCCATGTTACAAAAACAGCATTCTTCCATCTTAGAAACATTGCCAAGTTACGAATCATGTTACCGGTTTCTGATGCAGAAAAGCTCGGTCATGCATTCATGACCTCTAGACTGGACTATTGTAATGCACTGCTAGGTGGTTGTCCTGCATCTTCAATAAACAAGCTAGAGGTAGTCCAAAATGCAGCGGCTAGAGTCCTTACCAGGTCAAGAAAATATGATCATATTACCCCAATTTTACAGTCTCTGCACTGGCTACCTATTAAGTTCCGTATCAGTTACAAAATATTATTACTTAAATACAAGGCCCTTAATGGTTTAGCTCATGCGTACCTAACTAGTCTTCTACCATGCTACAATCCATCACGCTCCCTAAGGTCGCAAAACTCTGGACTTTTGTTAGTACCTAGGATAGCAAAGTCCACTAAAGGAGGTAGAGCTTTTTCACATTTGGTTCCAAAACTTTGGAATAGCCTTCCTGATAACGTGTGGGGTTCAGACACACTCTCTTTGTTTAAATCTAGACTAAAGACACATCTCTTTGGCCAAGCATTCAAATAATGCCTCTCATAATCTTGTACTGCAGTTATATCTGATCAAATGCACATTATTATTCCTTAGCTTGGTTGGAACAGCAGCTATGCTAATTATGTCTCTATTTGTTTCTTTGTTTCTGCCAATAACTAGGAATTACACAAACTAGGAAAATGACACAAGCTTCAGTCTGGATCCAGCCCTTACAAAAACCTGAGATGACCGAACACCTGAGAAGAGATGATGCCAACCCCTCAGAGGACCTCAGATGATGCCAACCCTGAAACAACATAAACTATCAATCAACTAACAAGTTTGATTGCAACATATAATCATTGCTGTTAATAGTGTTCATCGTCTGTTTGATTACGTCATTAACTGAATTTTACTGTACATTTCTGCCATATGTACATCAACATAGTCACCACTGATAAGTTACTACTGAATATATTGTAAAAACGTAATTTTCTGTAAAGCTGCTTTGCAACAATTTGTGTCGTGAAAAGCGCTATACAAATTAACTTGAATTGAATTGAAAGAATCTTATCAAACTTTCAAATGGTTGTGTAAAGTTACAGTATAATGTCAAATAACTACTGAAGAAACTTTATTTTGAAATTTGTAGTCGACAATTTGACATGCCTTGAACTTGAACATGTTATGAATGGAAAGAATGGACATTTTGAAATCATAATATTGTAACCTGTGCATTTAAGTTTAATTAACCTCATACACCTTTGTCCAGATTAACAGGCTCAGTTCTTGAATTTTTTTAATTAAGAAATCTTAGTCAATCCCTCTGTTTATTTTATTATATTTTCTTCATGATTACATGTAGATGAACAAATGTTGCCTATTTGCAGGGATTCCCTGAATAATTCGCACCTTATGTCCAACCTGATTCAGAGCTATATCTAGTATGTTATCAATGTAAGGGACATTCGGTTGTGTCAGCATGACCCAAAGCACTTGTAGATAGTGTGACAGTAGAGAGCACAGTTGCCATGGCGACCTCGCAGGAGCACTTGAACTTTCAGTTATCTGACACTTAAAGCTCAAGATAGAAGCTGTCACTCAAACGCAGCGTTCTGTCCTCCCTAAACGACTTGAGTGATGTGTGTGCATGAATGACAAGATGGACACTGAGTTTTGTCAGTCAACTTTATTGAATCTAAACATTTCTGCAAAAAAAAATAAAATCATCAGAATACATAGCTACTTTTGAATAGTCATCACTGGAGAAGGATACTTCTTGTAAGAATAATGGTGCTAATCTTTCAAGTTCGTATTTACAATTTTGGAAGTCGTAATTATGACATCAAGTCATTCAAATCACTGGCCAAGCAAATTACAAAAATTACAACAAAATGCAGCAAGTTTGAAAAAATGCGTATCAGTGTGTTTTTGCTTATTTTTTAGATTTATTTTTGGCATTTCATTGTTATAGGACAGTGTAGGGCTGACAGTAAGCAAAGTGGGAGAGAGGGGAGCGGGATTGGGAAAGGTCTTTGAACCGAGATTCGAACTCGGGACACCCATAGCGCAACGGTATTATATGTCGCCATGATGCCCACAAGGCTATCTGCACCGACTTTGCTTTTATGTTTTTAATCGTTTTATGTTCTGAATCGTTACATGCTCTATTGTAAATGTCCAATAGACAATTTTGTACATGCAACATAGCCAGGCTTACTGTAAATGAAAAAAGAATAATAATTTCATGCATTTTACTGTAAACTACAAACAATGCATCCATAGAGTGCTGCAGGAAAAGTTTTACAACTTTTTTGCACTTCCGATTCCATTGTTCTGAAATCAATGGGTTTTTTTTTTTTTTTGGTTAACACAAGCTCAATATACTTTTCATGTTTTATTTTAGGGCTTAAAATACATCAGTTATACCATACTCGTAATTTTTTTAAGCATTTCCATGTCTTTAAATAGGCTTAACAAGTGGCTAAATGGGACTACAGAGGTTGTCTGGGATATTAAATGTTACGCTTAATGTGTAAACTCATCTACTCACTAGTCCGCTTTTATAAAATTGTGTTTATTGTATTCCTGCAAATAAATATTTGTTGGAAGCTTATTAGTAATGATGTTGAAGTCATGCAACTTTTTTTTACTTAGCAATAGTATTTAGTCCTAAAATTCATTAAAGTTGCGTTTATTTTATTTATTTTTTGGCATTTTTTTCACTTTATTAGTATAGGACAGTGTAGAATTGATAGGAAGTGAAGTTGGAGAGAAAGAGGGGGGTGGGATCGGGAAAGGTCCTCGAGCCTGGCCTGGATTCGAACTTAGGACGCTCCTAGCGCAATATGTCAGCACGCTGCCCACGAGACTATCGGTGCCGACATAAAGTTGTGTTCATTTGTGAAGATTATCATGACAAACAAAACATGTCAGAATTATAAACTTTTGTTGTTCACAGGGCTACATTTCTGCGATAATCCAAAAGGCAGTAGAAAAAATTCTATTGGCTTTTTGTGTCGAAGAAACCAGTGTGATGCAAACTTTCGGATTGGCATTAAAAAATACAGCATCCCGTCCTCCATGTTTTTTTCCCACTGACACACCCCAAATCTGAAAATTGAGCTCAAAGAAAATTGAAAGTTTCCACTCGTAGGACTTTGTGGTGATGTTCATATACACACAACCTGTAAATACACTCCTTTCGAAATGATGCACCAAATCTTGACCCCCTGACTCTCCCATTACCAGTAAAAGACCAGTATAGACTTCTAGTGTATACCAGTATAAGAATTGGAACAAAGCCCTACTGTACTTCCACTTAAACCTCATTTAGCCAAAAACAAAAAAAGAATTTCCGAAACAAAATGAATGGGTATCGTGAGGTGAAACTGGGCAGTCATTTTCAAATGTGCAGTTGACTCATTTAATTTTTTCAGTGTCATCACTCCTTCAACCACTAAATATACAAGTTATACAACAAAATGGACAAGACTGGCTATCATATTTTCACCAAAAGTTCAATTTTAGCCTTTAAAATACACTGCATGCTACACAGCTCGTTTAAAGTAATTATGTTCCATCTTGAGATCATCATGTAACAGCAAAAGCAGAAATGATGCCTCAAAATCTTTAAAATAACTAAGAACTTTCCATCTCTATACAAAGAAACACAAATTCCTTTAATTCCTTAAAAAATCACCGAAAATCCAACCAGGACTGAAGAAGCCAGTTGGAGTAAAAAGCTCTTGATGTGCCCAAATGCACTAGCACAAGCTCTTTTTCCAATAGAGGATAAATGTGCAGGGCTGTTTACTCAACCAGTGCTATGACTCTCAAAACAGCCTGACTTCAGGAATGAGAATTTCAGATGGGCCTTGTGCTAAAGAAGAGTTGTCTTAAGAATGTTATTTTTGTACTTATTCAAATGGAGTTTCATGAATAAAGCTAGTCTCTGTGACAGTTATAGTTCAAAATTATAGCAGACGTTCAAAGCCACATTTGACAGACTCCATTCCAGGTGGAAGATGTGTTTGTGCCAAGACAAGGCTTCCCCAATTTACTGTTTGCAAACCCTGAGGGTGCCCAACACCAAACCCAAGAGCTGTTTCTGTGGTTTACAAGATGATTTAATGTGCAGTAAGTAGAACTCAAGCAAATATACTGCTTTTAATATGCAGCTCCTCTGGATGCTAAGTGTTTTTTGGTTATTTCTTCCTTTGTTGGGTCGGTAGCCCCCATAACATGCTTAGAATCATAAAATTAAACTTGCTTTTGATTTTCAGTTTCATTCAAAATGTTATGACACCCATATGGAATTTCTTGAATCTTCATAATCCCCTTCTCTATTGTAAAAAACGTATAAACGTGTATAAAGACCCACACTGATTCACTGGCACAATATACAGTAACACAATATATAAATCTAAGTAAATCATGCACAACACAATTTTTCAAAACTGAAATGATCTGCCAGCAATTTGTTGTCTGACCACAGTCTCCCCTGCACATATGGAATATGGATGAAATACACTGGCCCACCAACCGCGTCTGTCAGCACAACTCTTCCCCTTTGGTTTCCACATTCCCTTCTTTTTCCTCCTCATTTGTGACACTGTCTTTCCCACTTCCTGCACTGTAAATAAAACGATAGTAGAACAGCATGTATCCATATGGCTGCTACATCATAATATTTGCATGGTTACTTTTTCGCTATGCCAATGACAATAAAGCTGACATAAACTCAAAAAGAAAGATTTATAATAAATAGATCTTTTCATGTCAAAACCGCATCTACTGTATTTGCATTGAGTAAGATGATTTTATTTTGATGGGTATGGGTCACAAGAGAGTAATGTCAAACCTTTCATTAAAACTAGGTTAAACACTTTAACACACTGTTAAATCTTTGCATTGAACAGATTTGTTCCGCTCTGTGATAATCAACACATATTCACTGCAAAACAAATGTGCACATTAATTTTAAACCCCATCATTCATGTGTCTCCATACCTCTTCTGGGTTTCGCTTTCAGTGCTGTCATGATCCTCATCTGCAGACTCATTGTCCACATGGATGGCCTTATTTGTTTCTCCCTTTGATCTCACAAAATTTTCGTCCAGACCTGCTTGTTCCAAAGTATTCCTGTATCTGCGTTCAGCATTATTCTTGGCATTTTTCTGAAAGCATTAGGTATATGCATATGGTAAAATATGAAAGTTACATTATTTGGAAGAAGAATGGATTTTGAATATTAAGTAGTGTACCTGCGACACCTGCTCAAACAGGTACGGGCGAGATGTTACTCTGGTTTTGATTTCCTTCAGCTCTTTTTGATAATCTTTCATCCTCTCCAGATCAGCTTGCCTACATTCACAACAACTCAATCAGTTATTGCATTCCTGGCTTGTCCGCAGACATTTTTTTCTTCAAAGTGCTCACCGGTTCTGTTTGAGTTTCTCCTGGTAGACCTCTTTAAGACTTTTATGAGGGTCCATTGCCTTGGCTCTCATTGCTACTGCCCTGCTCATAGCTTGAGACTTGATTCTGTGCTGCTTCATCCACTTTGCATTCTCCTGCTCCTTAAGGTCCTTCAGCTCCAGAGATCTCCTGTTCACAAATGAACAGTCATATAACAAGCCTAAATATGTTGCATACATGGTACAAAATAGATACAAGATAATATACAGGTGCATCTCAATAAATTAGAATGTCGTGGAAAAGTTCATTTATTTCAGTAATTCAACTCAAATTGGGAAACTCGTGTATTTAGGGATGTTGAATATGGTCATGCAGAATATGTGCTTTAAACAGCCGATATGTTAATAATAATAATTGGTCCCTAATAAAGTGTTACCAAAAGAACATATGCTTACTTTTATTGGTTTTAATGATTTTAGTCATTGACAATTTTATAATTATAAAAATGTAAGAAGTGTCAGGCTCACCTTACAGCCATGGATCTTTTCCTGGCAGCATCTGTTATGTAAGTTGGAAGAGTGTCCATAGACAGTGATGTCAGGCCACCAAATGAACTGCTTCTCTTTAGATTCGTCTTGTCTCTAGATATCTAGTCAAGAATAACTGCATATTAAACAAAACACATTCCTCATAGGAATTGCATTAAATGAATCTAAACTAAATAATCAAGATAGCAACCTGTGGGTTTTCTGGGCTCCTGTGGCGTGGCTGTAGCGTGGATGTGCGCAGCTGGAAAGGTTTACAGTGAGTGACATCTCTCCTCTCTGCTGCCTCCATTGCCTTTTGATGAAAGGCCTGGTAAAGCTTGTCAAAGTCAGGCACAGCAGCGTTAGTTTTAGGTCTGAAGGACAGCTTCTGGTCCAAGTAACCCAGCATCTTGCTTTTGCTCTTCTGAGCACTGCGGGTCTGTCTATCTGCACTGGGTTCCTGCCTTTGAATGGGTGCTGAGGAGGCTTTCAGAGTCTCCTGAGCTCGCAGATGAATGTGAATCTTCCTTTGCTGCTCCTGCGCTGAACCAGCATCACATAAATACAGGTTTAGAAGGTGAGTAAATTATGATGTTTTAAATATTCAAATGAAACTTACATTTTAATTTTTGTGTGAACTTTTTCTTTAAATATGTTACATATGAAGAGTTCAGATGCAAAAGCCTCGAAGTGCCATTTGAAATTTTCTTCTAAAATTAGCATTTTTTTCTCAGGCTCCTATGCTTATGTTCAGTTATTTAACTTTGATAGCAATGAAAATAATCTATAATTGCCATTAAAGTGAAATTACTGAACCTACACATACAGTAGGTGCCTGATAAAAATGTCAATTTTATAAGAAACTTTTAAATGGCACTTAGAGGACTTTGCATCTGAACTCTTCATATTGTGTTTAGTACATACAAGAGCGTATATAATAATATGATTTTGATAAATATTCAAATAAATGGCACCTTTCAGTTGTTCAGAGAAGCTGGGCTCTGAGACCGCTTTCGGTATAGGTTTTCTCACACAAACTGGTTCTGTTTTTTCACTTTTATTGGCAGAGGCCATCTCCTCCTTCAGCCTCTCTCGCTTCTTCTCCTCCCTCTTGTGGAACCTGAAGGGCTTCTGCATGGTCAAGAGGAAATCTCTCCTCTGCTCACGACCTTCCTTCCTCAAGCGCTCTTGCTCATTGCTGAGGTCATCATAAAGAGGCTTTGAGACGTGCTCGGGGACGGGAGCGACACAAAACTGTTTCTGACACTCAGCCAGGTCTGCCTCCTCTTTGGCTTTCTGTGAATCCTGAGGGAGAGGCTTCCTCTGTCTCTCTGTCACTGTTCCCAAAGAATTAGTTCCAGTAGTTCTTGGTGCCTCGACTCCATTTGAAGTCAAATTCTGCAGAATCACCTTTGAACTGAGGACAAGATTGGAAGACGTATGTTTCAGTACAAGATCTATGAGAACATCATTATCAAATTTAAGATTTGAATTACCGGTGGTGTTTGCGGTTCTCAGAGTTTCGCCTATCATTATCGCTGATGCTCTGCTGGGGTATTTTGGCTTTAAGTATCCATTCGGTGCTGGAAGTGAGCAGGGAGTTCTGCAGGACCCTCTTCTCCAGGCCATTCTGGTGCCGGAGCTCTAATTTCTCCAGCTGCTGCTTGCGTTTGGCCTTCAGAGCCTCCAAATGCAACTCAAGAGATAGTTCAGACTTATCTCTATCCTCATTACAGGCCAGCAGGCTTTCCGAAACGTGCACATTGTCTCCCTCTTCAAATCTAGAGAAATCTAAAGTGGGAGAGATCTGCACAGAAAACCTGTCTTTAGTTTGTTTGTTGGATTAATGAATTGTTTTACTTTTGAAATAAGAAAGGAGCTGAAAGAACAGCCACCAAATTAAAATTAATATTTTGTAATTAAAAACACTATTTAGAATTTATTATGACATGCTATGTAAGTGAAACTACTGTAAACAATATTTTGGGAGTCTAACGTTACATGAAATATTTGTACTGCATTAAATATTGTCATAGACCAATTTAGAGTAGACGTCACAGTTACGTCACTTGCAGTTGCGCGCATAGTGGTTGCAGAAAACACTGGGAACAAGTGGTAAATGGGTAAAATCCATGGAATAAAAGAAAAAAATATATTTTTGTGCCTTTTGATGTCAAGATCGGAATGCAAATAATTTTTATAGAATACTGTCATCAAAGACGCCATTTGAAGCTAAACGCAGACGTTTAAATGGACATACTATGGATGAAAACTGCTATGATTACTCTACTTTTAAAGTAGGGCTGCACGATAAATCGCATGCGATATTTAACGCGCATCTTGTCAGAAAGCCGGTTCTGTAATCATAGGTCTACATAATATTCACATATGCTGTTCATAGGGGACGTATTGTATTTATTTAAACCTTACTATTAGAAATATTATTTAAACCTTACTATTAACATATTTACATAACATTTATTTACTTTATCTCACAATCCTGACTTTTTTTTCTCGCAAATTTAAGTTTATATCTCCTAATTCGGACTTTATAACTCGACTTAACTCAAAAATAGTGAGTTTGTCAATTCTGAGGGAAAAAAAACCAGAAGAGCCGAGGGAAAAAGAGAGAATGACGAGTTGTTTTTCCTTATTAGAATTGTGAGATATAATCTCGGAATTGCGAGAATAAAGTCATAATTTGTAAATATAAAATCAAATTTACCTTTTTTTATTATTTTATTCCATGGCTCCATAGACTTCCACTTGAAAACCGTCATTTTCTGCCTCCAGATAGGCTCCGCCCACAAAAAAACGTCACCCCTGTTTCGGATCTGTAAGACTATCCCACTCTCTATAACGTCAATTTCGTTGAATAACAGTGCTTATCGCTGAGTGACAAGCTCTTGTAATATGCGGAGAACATTTTGAAAATGACATCTAATCAATATAACTTATAATCTTTTTAAACCTAACTATTTTGTACCGTATCCGTGAAATTCTCTAGCTGTAAAGGCTATCTCTCCCGGGTTTTCTGCAACCATAATGCGCGCGCATCCTGAATGTTTACAACCCGATAATTGGTCTATTACACGGCTCTGTGGAATACTTGATTCTGATTGGTCAGTCGCGACATTCCGAGGTATGCTATCCCTC
>NW_015552552.1:1420742-1449822 GCF_001515605.1 Sinocyclocheilus anshuiensis
CGCATGCGATATTTAATGCGCATCTTGTCAGTAAAGCCGGTTCTGTAATCAGCGGTAAATCTCCATCACCTGCAGGGCTTTCACATTGAGCAGCATTAACTACACAGAGCCGTTGTTCACTGACGAGCTGCGCAAAACCACGTTCATATTCGCGCGATTTTTTGTGCAGCTCGTCAGTGAACAACGGCTCTGTGTAGTTAATGCTGCTCAATGTGAAAGCACGCATGTGATGGAGATTTACCGCTGTTTACAGAACCGGCTTTTCTGACAAGATGCGCATTAAATATCGCATGCGATTTATCGTGCAGCCCTATTTTAAAGCATAAATTCGATTTCAACAATAGGTCTACATAATATTCACATATGCTGTTCATAGGGGACGTATTGTATTAGCCCTACAGTTACAGCATGAAATATTATTTAAACCTTACTATTAGAAATATTATTTAAACCTTACTATTAACATATTTACATAACATTTATTTACTTTATCTCACAATCCTGACTTTTTTTTCTCGCAAATTTAAGTTTATATCTCCTAATTCGGACTTTATAACTCGACTTAACTCAAAAATAGTGAGTTTGTCAATTCTGAGGGAAAAAAAACCAGAAGAGCCGAGGGAAAAAGAGAGAATGACGAGTTGTTTTTCCTTATTAGAATTGTGAGATATAATCTCGGAATTGCGAGAATAAAGTCATAATTTTTAAATATAAAATCAAATTTACCTTTTTTTATTATTTTATTCCATGGCTCCATAGACTTCCACTTGAAAACCGTCATTTTCTGCCTCCAGATAGGCTCCGCCCACAAAAAAACGTCACCCCTGTTTCGGATCTGTAAGACTATCCCACTCTCTAACGTCAATTTCGTTGAATAACAGTGTTTATCGCTGGGTGACAAGCTCTTGTAATATGCGGAGAACATTTTGAAAATGGCATCTAATCAATATAATTATAATCTTTTTAAACCTAACTATTTTGTACCGTATCCGTGAAATTCTCTAGCTGTAAAGGCTATCTCTCCCAGGGTTTTCTGCAACCATGATGCGCGCGCATCCTGAATGTTTACAAACCTATAATTGGTCTATTGGACTGGCTGAACAACGTCCCATAGGCAGCACTGATTTCCATGAATGCAAGCACTAACATAAAATAATTATTTATCAAAACGATTATATATAAAGAAAATAACATTGTTATCAAAATATTGATGTTGTCTTTTGTTGTTGCTTTTTCTGAGCTGTGTTGAACGTCAACAGCGTAAATGTTGTTACTATGGCAACACTCAAACGCGCATAGTTACGCTCTGTTTTCGTTGTTCGCCTTCGCCAAAAGAGATTCAAAATTAACTGTATAACCAATAACAAAAGCAGACTAATCAGTAAATACGCTGGAAAATATCAGACGTGTTTCCATTTGAACTCAAACTCTGGTACTCCGTATCCTCTTCCGCCATTATTGATTTTTTCTCACCGTTGTCATCTGATCCATGGTGTGATCAGGCCCGCTATGAGGACATCATTCAAAACACTCTTCCATTAACTCTGAAAGATCAAGACACACTCCATTTCCCTGGAAGCGGCAGATATCATGATCTCTGCAGCAGTCTCCACCCACCGGCGCCTGAGCACGAACACTGAATCCTGAGTTTATCACAGTAACGTTATGTCTTCCAGGAATACTAGGTACAAAACAGCATCTGTTTCTCAGCAAACACTGTATGCAGCAACAAAACACGGATACATGTTGCCTATGTTCATGTTTAAAGAAACTAAACGCTCTTGACTTTATCCTCCGCGACAGCAGATGGTGCTAAAAGTAACATGCTGCCATCGTGCTACCATCGCTGAACAAGAGCTGAGAAGTGAAAGTATTTTAAAAGACAAGTTTTACGCTGTCATTTTATACTGCTGTGTGTGACATACATTTCACTTGTAAAGTAAAGACAATTGAAATGTTTTGGGAATGTCCATGATTCGTTTTCATTATTTCAGTGGCTTTTAAAACCCGGAAGGAGTGTAGCAGCAATTAGCAAAACAGAACTCTTACGTGTTCTCTATCAACAACATGGCTGGGTGATAGATAGAATACCGTTATTGTCAACAACAGGACAAATATAACGAAGAGGTTTAGAATTATACTTTTAGGCTTGTTGGATGTAACAAGTTGTATCACGTCTGTTTTGTTCGCTAGAATGTTCACTTTTGCGAAAGCTAAACTAGCAGCAGTGCTCGGGATAGGACGGCAGTGTGTTGCACTGAGGGCACTCAATGGAGCGCAAGCGGTGCGTAGAGGATTCGCGTCCTCCGAACGAGATGAGGAACCCAGCACTTCTGAAAACGAGCTCTTTGATATTATAATATCCGGCGGGGGAATGGTGGGCACCGCTATGGCGTGTTCTTTGGGTGAGTGAGTGTGTGTCCCTGACATGCAGTGACCCAGCCTGCTTTTGCCCCTCATCTCCACTCTCCTACGCTGCACTTCCCAGTTGTAATAAAGTCCTTCCCGTGACTTTTCTTCACCCTTGTTTTTTCACGTAAAGAGAGGTTATTATTTTGCTTGATGAAAGTGTTTTAGCTGGAGGTGAAGGGTGCAATTGCGATTGTACAACAATGTGATGTTCTCATGCCCGTAGGGTGCTTAAGTAAGCAGCGTGCAATCAACGCACAGATTTTATGCAACCGTTAGTAAGTTCTTATTCAAATGCATTGGTAAAATATGCAAAATGCCAGAAGATACAACATTGCAGTGATTTAGAAAAGACAATGGAAAGAAAATAAATCATCCTGCATTTAATCTGTGCTTCTTTCAGGTCTAGAGCCAAATTTGGCAGGGAAAAAGATTCTTCTGCTGGAAGCTGGTCACAAAAAAGAGATGAACAGGGTTCCAGAGACCTACAGTACAAGGGTCAGCTCCATCAGCCCAGGCTCAGCAACGCTTCTTAGTGGTATGGACTTGTGTAGCTTTTTAAATGTTCTTTCTGTGTGGTTCATATGACACTCTTATGGTTCTATAAAGGAACAACCTACAAGCCATTTTATCTACCTTGGGTAGTTCCAAAAAATAATCATAATTCTTAATTTATTCATCCATGTCTTCCAAAAATGGACAGAGCACCATTAAATACAAAATAGAATATAGTCTCTAAAAAACCATGTAGTTGGTGTTGAAGTTGATAACCAAAACTGTAAAAAATAAGGTTCAATAAGGTTCCATTTGTTAACTATATTTAATGCATTACCTAACATTAACTTACAACAAGCAATGCATTTGTTACAGTGTTTATTCATCTTTGTAAACATTAATAACAATACAACTGTTCATTGTTAGTTCATGTTAGCTCAGGGCCATTAACATTAATAGATACAACTTCTAATTTGAATAATGTATTCGTAAATGTTGGATTCAACATTAACTAAGATTAATAAATGCTTTTTCATTGTTCATGTTAACAAATGGAACCTTATTGTAAAGTGTTACCATAAAATATAAATAACTCATGGAACTTTAGAATTGTTGCCTTGGCAATTAACTAAAATGAATATGTTTGAGATAAAGTTTTAAAATAACTAAAGAACTGCAAAAA
The DNA here is from genome assembly GCF_001515605.1 of Sinocyclocheilus anshuiensis. NCBI lineage: Eukaryota > Metazoa > Chordata > Actinopteri > Cypriniformes > Cyprinidae > Sinocyclocheilus > Sinocyclocheilus anshuiensis. The sequence continues at coordinate 1,424,329 of NW_015552552.1, forward strand.
AAAAAAAATTAATTGAAATAGCTAATAAAATAGGTAACACTTTACAATAAGGTTCCATTTGTTAACTATATTTAATGCATTACCTAACATTAACTTACAACAAGCAATGCATTTGTTACAGTGTTTATTCATCTTTGTAAACATTAATAACAATACAACTGTTCATTGTTAGTTCATGTTAGCTCAGGGCCATTAACATTAATAGATACAACTTCTAATTTGAATAATGTATTCGTAAATGTTGGATTCAACATTAACTAAGATTAATAAATGCTTTTTCATTGTTCATGTTAACAAATGGAACCTTATTGTAAAGTGTTACCATAAAATATAAATAACTCATGGAACTTTAGAATTGTTGCCTTGGCAATTAACTAAAATGAATATGTTTGAGATAAAGTTTTAAAATAACTAAAGCTGAATAGAAATTTAAAATGAATAAATCAATAAAATGACAAAAGCACTAAAGTTCTTAAACTAAAAACCGAAGATATAAAAACATAATCCAATTAAAATATTAATCATTACTATAATAATATCTACATAATAGTATGTAATAATTAATTGGGGAACAGAATATATAGTTTTATTATTGAAAATGTTATCTTTTGTCCTTAATGACTTTAATGTTTTCATACACTATAAAACGTTGGTTAAAAGGACAGTTCCCTTTAGCCTTTGATAGCAGATCAAATTTCTTACTAGTATCTTTTAATTGTCACACATTCCAAAATGAAGAACTACAGAAAGGGTTTGGCCAAAAAACTAAAAAACAAACAAACAAAAAAACAATAGATTTTAGATGGACTGTAGTAGATGTGATGCCACGGACAAAGAGCCACCCTCCGTTGCCAGGCTACACAGTGTGTTATGCTGAACGAAACATGCTTTTGATTGTGTCCACAGAATGCATGTTTGCATTATGGGCAATGTTGGGCATCATTTAGAACCAGTACTTTGGGTAATGTGGAGGCACAATCCAATCACAAGGTCTGTGGTGAGGATAAGTACATCTGTTCCATTCAAAGCTCTGAAATTGCTCTCCTGTCATTAAAACTATTTACAGTATAATGTTTGTATATGAAAGATTCACCAGGAAGTGGGTCAGTAGGTAGCTTTCTCTCTTGCGCTGTGTACTTTTTCCCGTAGCTCTGGTTAGATATGATAAAGGATAAACTTTTTAATTGTGTCCTAATGTGTTACAGGTCTTGGTGCTTGGGACCATATTGTAAATATGAGATGCAAGCCATATAATAAAATGCAGGTCAGTAAAACCAGTGTGTTGTAATACAATGATTACTTGGGCGGTGCCGTTATGCAATGATAGTATCACATTCTACTGAATGATAATCATATTCACGCACCACAGTGTTACCTGGCACTTCATAGAATGTCCATCAAAACACCCTACTAAGTATAGTACTTTTTTACAATTAAAAATGTAAATGGAGTAATCAGATATCACACCAAAAGAAACTTGCATCATCTAAACGCAACGAACCACTAAATCAAAACACATTATGTGTAACCAACACAGTTATTTACTATGACCTTACCTGCTTATTTTCCTGAGAGCAGAAAGCCACTCCATTAAAAACAGCTGTATCGTGTTTTGCTCGTCGTTGTTTGCCTCATCACACTGTAAGCAGCCACCCATAAATTAATGTTACAGAACCACAGCCTCCGAATACAAAACATACATTAGAGATGCAGAACCTCAAACTCCGCATCGCAACCTGACAGTTAAGCTTGGTTTTGCTTGCGGCCACAGTTTATCTATTAGAGTCTTATTTAGCAGGATGACATAAATCTAACCGTGTCTACTAATTATGAAGATTCATGTGAGATGCAGGGAGAGGAGTTAAAAGCTGTGGAGAGTGTGGAGATCACAAGTAAAAGGCCCCTTCGTTTACTATGCTGTGGTGGGCTTTCTCCTGTAAGATGTGGATTTTTCACTGCCAGAATGAAATCCTGTGGTTTCTGGGCAAACTAAGGGGTGTCATCAGTGTGCACTTTATAGTGATATACCTCACCCATTATACCTTTCCTGTATCCTTTAAGAATTTTTTGTTTGTTTGTGAGTGCATTTATGTCCAAACAAGGATGAAATTGCAAAGGAACTGAGCTAGGTTCCCTCTTGCCCTCCAATTCAATTCAAGCGGTGGGAGGAAAGCGACTAAAGCGGGCTTGGGAAGTGCCATGTTTCAGAAAAAGTGTGGAGGTTCCCTAAAGTGTTATCAGCTAGATTTTTTTTTCCTCCACAGTGGTCTGAATCTTTTCTGGTATCTTTGTTACAGAAATGATCACGTTAAAAGGGTCATTTTGGCAAGGGACGTTTTAATTTGGCAGTGACTGGACGTACATAGCAACTCCAAAACTTATCAACAGCTGTGTTTTTCCTATGTGTAAAATCCTTATAATTGTGGGTTGGTCACGTTTTAAATCTTCCACGTAACCATGTATCAAAAATTGCAAAACCACTACTATTAGTGGTTTTAGCATGGCTGTATAACAAGAAGGATAGAACGGTCTTTCTGAATCCACGGTACTCCTGGATTTAATTGTTTGCCAGTCACCTTAGTTACAAGTCATTTTAGTTTTTAAAATATAGCTGCATCCATCACCAAGACCTTTTGCATTTAAAACCATCTGCATGTTTTATTAACTAAGTTGCAAGGCAACTCGGATGAAACAAACTTAGCTCGACAGTAATGTTCGCATATTTGTTATTTATTATTGGCTTAACTATATATACAAGCATAAATCGCCACGAAGAATGGCATTTTACATTTCTGCCTCACCCCAGTATGTTTACAAAGTCAGCCATGCAACCTCAAAGGCTGTTGGTGGCCGATGTTTGGTTAGAGTATCTGGCAAAACTCTTCGCTCAGTCAAACGGCTTTGATGTGTTCAAGTTCAATGAAGCACGTGCTCTTTTGGAAATCCATAAATAGCGCCCGAGCGGTCACATAAGGATAGAGTTGTAAACCACTGCAATAATTTGGTTCTTTGCTTTAGGTTTGGGATGCTTGTTCAGATGCCCTGATTACATTTGATAAGGAGAATCTGCAGGACGAGATGGCGTACATCGTTGAGAACGACGTCATTGTGGCCGCCCTCACCAAACAGCTGCAGACTCTCTCTGGTAACGGATACACATTTTGATGTTTGATATATATGGATCGATTTATGTGTTTGTTTTTGGAATCATTGCTTTGCACACTGAACTTTGATTATTACATGATGAAATGTCCCTGATCGTTGCTTTTGCTGTGCTTTTCCCATGTTGCTAAATGTTTTCCCCAGCACTCTCGAGCGCTGAGTGGGCTCCCTGTTAATTAGTTTTAGGGATGGCTTGGCAAATGATGTCACCACAAGCCATTCCTTCCTGTCTTGGCAAAATGTTTATTTGTACTCGTACTCCTTTTGAACATCTTTCTTCTTCTGTTTTTTTTTTTCCCCTAAAGATTCCACTTCTTTGGACGCATCCGTGTTTTTCCTGCTATTTCGATCATCCAGCATATTACTTTTGGTGGGAGTCAAAAGCCCCACGAGAATTGCCTCCCTGTTCGGACACGTGCAGTGGTCTATTGACCCATTTAAAAAAACCACATTCCTTTCCAGCCGTAGCATCTCACTCGCTCGGGGTGCCTGAGAATGGACAGCATTTTACTGTAACATTTTGTTGTTGTAATTAACTAAACCGTTCTAAGGCTCTGCATTTGGCTTTTCCATGCCATGCTCTGTAAAACGGCATATTTTTTAAAACAGGCCTTTTTTAAAACGCATCTTGCGTTTAACAGATGTGCGGTAGCACGTGCATGTTCACGTGTTTCTGTCAAGTTGGTGCTTTTTAACAGTCTTGCTATTTCTGCTGAAGTACTAGACAAAGCGTACATGCATCAGCCAGCTGTTTTTTTCCGTTACTCTGCTCTCAAATCAGCAAGAAGCCAATATTTCTCACCCGTGCACAAGAACTAGTGTTCAGTTTTGTGGACAGAATGGTCTCAAAGTCCGAAACGTAGGCGTAATTCCGGATCTTTTCATGCGCTAGATCGCCAGTGATTCTAAGGAAAGTGGATTTTCTGCTTCCTTTACTTTCGTTCTCTGTTGTGTGCAGAATATTGGCAGCTGGTCATAAGTATTGCATGGTTTGCTTGTAGATAAACACCATTAGTCAGCCGTGGGTGACTTGCCGAAGCCATTAAGAGAATTGTAAATGCTAGCAGGCCTCAACCAGAGAAAGGAAAACAACTTTGTGTTTTATGAGCAGGTTTGATGATCCTTAATTTTTGACTTTGTCACAGTCAAACCCTGTTTGTTTGGATTCTTTCGCATTTCTCAAGTGGAACCGAACGAGATTTGGACTAATGCTAATGGACTAATGTTTTGGTGTGATTATCATTCATGTCTAAACCAGACCATGTTGAAGTGCAGTACCGAACAAAAGTGGTGAAGTACACCTGGCCCCATCCTTACCATGTCTCTGAGTCCATCCCTTGGGTTCAGGTGACTCTAGCTAATGGAAAGACTCTTCACACCAAGCTGTTGGTTTGTATAATTTATCCAGTTTGTCATTTGGTATTACAAACAGAACAGTGCATAACTGCATGAGCAAAAGCTTAACTTCTTAATGTAGGTTTGATTGGCTCTTTCAGATTGGTGCTGATGGGCCGAACTCAATGGTGCGGAGAGAGGCTGGCATCCCAACAGTCAAATGGAATTACGATCAATCAGCAGTTGTCGCTGTTCTGCATTTGTCTGAGGTATGATGAGCCTCCAGTTACAAGTTCAAATCATATTGCTTCTCATGTGTTTTTTCACGACTTCTTGAATACTGTAATTTACTCAGAAATGTCACATTGCAGAAGAAATATGGTTGCATTGAATGCATTAACCTTGCAATATTGTTTTTCAGCCCACAGAAAATAACGTAGCCTGGCAGAGGTTCCTACCAACCGGACCCATTGCAATGCTTCCTGTGAGCTGACCATAAGAGTTTATTTTACTTGTAAATGATGTCAGTTGTACTTGATTTGCTTCATTGGCTCGTCGTGATATCGCTTAGTGGTCAGATGGAAAATACATGTGTTTGTAATGGCACTCAAGCCCAGACGTGGTGTATGTGTCTGCTGTGCAGTTGTCAGACACGGAGAGCTCGCTGGTCTGGTCCACCAGTCATCAGCATGCTGAAGAACTTCTACAGCTGGATGAAGAGAGCTTTGTGGATGCCATTAACTCTGCATTTGTGAGTAAACACTGACACTGTCGCCACACGTATGGTCCACCTCCCTAATCTGAACACCTTACGAGTGCTGTGCTATTACAATATTGCAATAGTTCATTTTGGTCTGTAGAATAACATAATAAATAAGTGATTTTTTGATTGAAATGTCCTATCTGTGCTCTCTTCATTTCGGCTGAATGCCCTCAAACTGACCCTCACACCCTTTTTTTCTTTTTTCTTTTGTTTCCGTCAAAGAAACTCCTCTTTTCCCAAGCTGGCTATTTTTACTGGCCTTACTGGTCACAGGCCTTTGCATCTGAGTCACGCTTGCCATCAAAACTGGTTTGCTAATTAAGCCCAAGGTTTGCCAGTGTTGGTCATTACTCCACGGAATATTTTTTCTACAGACCAAACTCAAATTTGTGGCCTGCTCAGCATTTTACTTTAATTAGGCATGCATTTTGCATCTCTGCTGAATTACCTGTCTTTTAAGACTTTAGTGCTTTTAGTGCACAAAAGGAAGACGGTATAGCTTACCTCTAGATCTCAAGATAAATATAGGATTCAATTAATAAAAATCATGTCATTATTTACTTGCCTTCATGTCGTTCTAAACCCATATGACTTTTTCTTCAAAATTGTGGTGTTCCACTGAAGGATGTTTACAGAGCTCTTTCCCATACAATAAAAAGCAGCAGTGACCAGGGACTGTCATGATCCAAAAAGGACCAAAAAAGCACTATAAAATTGTCATTGGAAAAAGTCCATGCTGTGCTCTTTTCCAAGTCCTCTAAAGCAGTGGTTCTCAGCCTTTTTGACTTGAAGGTCCCCCAATATAAGGTATTACCTGTGGTATTTTTGTTTTCCTGTTTGTTTTCCAATTTTTTTATTAACAGAAACTGGGAGTGTTGATATGAATCAACCACAATTAATTTATAATATAATAAATAATTAATTAATTTCAAATAATTAATTTAAAGAAACTATGCTATTGCAGGAGAAAAAAAGAAATATATATATATATAGAGAGAGAGAGAGAGATAGTTCAGCTGGATAGAAAATAATAATAAAAAAAAGAGAATCATTTGGTTTCACGTTTTTTTTCCTCTGTAGGATTCAGAATGATTTTTCAAACTTGCTTGCATCAAAGCGCACGAGTCGTATGGACTTTTATGGCGCTTTCTTTTAGTCATTCTTAAAGATGTTCCAACTTTCAAAAAAAGTGCTTCACAATTCATCCTTCTACATTTTAGATGAAAGAAAGAATGTCATATGGTTTTGGAATGACATAAGCAGTAGTCATTATTGTCTTTTAACTAGCTCTCCACTCATCTTCCATCCAATTTAAGCTTAACAACTATTATGAATAGAGCTTCTTGCACACATCATTCTTCTGGTGCCATTGCCACTGTTGTTCACTTCTCTGTTTTACTCTCTTCAGTGGAGTAATGAGAACCATTCTGAGCTGGTGGAGACTGCTGGCTCTCTGTTTCGGATGGCCCTTTCTGTTCTGATGCCTGACAGTGGATCTGCACGTCAGCTTCCACCTAGCGTTGCAGGTATTGGCCCAAAGAGCCGGGTCATGTTCCCACTAGGCATGGGCCATGCCACAGAATACATCCGCCACAGAGTGGCCATCATTGGGTATGTTTGCAAAGTTGAATGAAGCAATTTTTGGTTTGAGTATTTGTTCAGAATTACATTTTTTTTTCCATAAGTATAGAGCCATATGTATATATAAAAGAGAAATCTCTCAATATGTTAGGTTTATAGTGCAGCTGTACTGTTTATGTGGTTGTCTGAGGCCTATGTGATGATGTATTTCTAAGGTAATATAGAATCCACAAGGAGGAAATTTCGGTAGGTTTGGCCGGTCAAGTTAAATATGGCTCCTGACTGAAGGTTTCCTCACTATATTTTCTGATCTTTCTAATCTCAGAGATGCTGCACACAGAGTCCATCCTTTAGCAGGCCAAGGTGCCAATCTAGGCTTTGGCGATGTGGCCTATCTCACAAAAGTTCTTAGCCAAGCAGCATTTAATGGAAAAGACCTTGGTAAGTGTTCCAATATCAGCAGCAGTCAAGCTGAATGTATGTGTTCACTGGATTTGTACTTGTATGACAGTTTCCAGAGATGTAGATCAAAGATTTTCATTTAATAAGCATTAGATGAAGTCTTGTAATTTGCGTATCTAATAAGAAACTCATACATTATATAAGCTATATTGTGAAGAACTGCCTCGCGTTGAAGAAACGTGACAAGAAACATAAAGGACTTGAAGGCTCTATGTACATTGAGATCTTAGATTATTTCATACCTGAAGTAGCATACTTTTGGTTCAGAAGAGCCCAGTGGAGCTCTCTGTGGTTTTTCATAAGCTCTTTTCCATTTCCTTATATTGAGGGTGATCTTTAGTAAAAAAAACTGGTTGTCCTGGAGCGGTATACAGTGTTTTTACTTGTCACTCCTGCCAAGAACTGCTCATAAATTTCTTTGCAGCCACAAATGGAAATCTTATGAGGAACTGTTGACATCAGTTTCTTAGAAATTCATATATGTATAATTAAGAGCAGTAACTGATGTTTTCCATATCCATTCATATTGCAGACATTTGATTTTGGAGGAAAATTACCTGAATTTTATGGTATGAAATTTTAGTAAATGTGGTTAAATGTGTTAAATTAAGTGGAAAGAACTACCTTCGTATTGCTAATTAATAGTTTTTTTTTTTTTTTCATAATTCAAATGCAAGGCACAAGATGTATAGAAGTTGATGCCATATGATTGTTGTGTAAATCTGGAGAGATTTCTGCAGGTGCAAAATCTGTGCAGACAGCAAGTACCAAATGGATAACAGAAAGGACAACTTTTGAAGAAAAAAAGAGAGTACTTCTTAAGCTTTACTGTTTAACCATTGTTCCTTTGAACTCTAGGAGCCATGCAGCACTTGTTGGAGTTCGAGACTGAACGTCAGCGACACAATCTTCCTATGATGGCAGCCGTTGACCTCATGAAGAGACTGTACTCCACTAATGCCGCCCCTATGGTTCTATTGAGAACCTTCGGCCTGCAGGCTACCAACACACTGCCTCCACTTAAAGTATGATCGCATCTCTTATTCTTCCCACAATTCCTTCAAAATGTCAGATTTATTTTTATTTCCTGCTCTGAAAGTATTTGACAATCTGTTCCCTTCCTCCATCGTATTCCATTATTTTGAACCTTGTTCTTTTCCTTAGCTCTGTGGCAGTCCACTCGTGTTCTCGTTCATTTCTGTCATCTATGCCTCTTTCTCTGCTTTGTTCTGCTTCCAGCTTCAGCCTTCTTTCACCTCTCCAACTTTTGCTCCCTCTTTCACTCTTCCTCTGACTTCTTCCCCTCTCTAACCCCATCCCCCCCATCTTGTCCTCTGATTACATGCCTTTCTACTCTTATCCGTGCCTGTAATTTACATGGTTAGGAGCTACTACTATGGCTATGTTTAGCCCTAAATTTACTGTTACCGAAAGTGTGTGGGTGGAGTTGCAGGGCTGTGCATGGTGGTGTTGGCTTGTGTTTTCACACTCCTTTTATTACAGGCCACTCTTATGAAATGGCTTCATTCCTTTACTAAGAGGTTCCAACCAGAGGGCCCGTAACTTGTCTTAAGCCTTGAGGGATATCTCCCACATTTGCCGTTTCTATTATAGATGTTACAGCCAGTTTATGTGCCTCTAATGTAATGTTAGAAGGACTAGTGTCACCCGTCATGATTAAAAGTGGGAAGACGTGCATTTCTCAAATTAAAACTATAAAATATCAATTGTGAATTATGACTATTGCTTACCTGTAAGTCACTTACCTCAAGTTATATATTTTTTTCTTGTACCCACAGGAGCAGATCATGGCCTACGCCAGCAAGTAAAACACTAAGCTGCAAACTGGATGTTTGCTGGATCTCTAATGTTAGACGATTTTGTTCATGGAATGTATGTGTAAATTAATAAATTATATTTTATTCCTCGGTCTTTGTAGGAAAACATTTTTATGCCATCTTTTCCAATCACCCATATGAAGATGTAACTACTACTCTGCCACCTTTACTATACTAATAGAAAGTAAATGTGTATGTGTACCAAATATGTTTCTTAACATGTTTCTGGAAGAACATCAAATTTCATAAATCGATATATATATATATATATATATTGATTTATATTTCATAAATCATAAATCTATATGGTCGTAACTTCTCTCAGTTGTTACGATTTCACAAACATTATTTTATGACCTAATGTATTCAGTTTTGTACAGGAACGGACTGGTTGTAGAAAGTTTTCTCTTTATAAGTTGTGGAGCAGCTGTCAAAACTAAATTAGGCTTCCTAAGTCAAAGGTATAATAATACATAGCTTTAAGCACGTAATTTGCATTATGTTGGAGATTCACTACTGCCAGAATTTGTAAGGCAAAGGTGTACATCAGAACTACATTGGGAATTAAGTATTTGTAAGTGATGCAAAATGTATCTTGGCATAAACTTATATTTTGAATAGGATTCCAGTGTCCTAATTCATAATTTACTAATGAAGACAAATAAAAAGTCTACTATGTATACATATCAGATCGCTCTAGCAACCCTTTAACCAAATTACCTTATATCTCGTGAAAATTCACACAGACGCGCGATTATTGGCATGCCGTTGCAGTTTTCATAATTTGTCGCGAATTTAATTCGCCCACTGTAGATAATGGAGGTAAACGACTTGACAGTAAAATGGTTGCTTCCTATTACTTCCCAGTTTGATCAACAAGGAAATCCATTCATCTCATTCTGAGTAGGTAAGCAAGCAATAATCGTCTATAATGTTTGCTATGTACTTCGTGTCTACATAGTTTAGATATGATTTTTACATAGATTTTTTTACTTATACTACCGTTAATGCTGTTACGTCGTCAACCTTATTCTACACTGGGAGAAAAATATCTGTAACGTTCAAAAATACCTCAAGCTAGATCTACTTGATGGATCAAGAGAGGTTTGTAGGCTAGATGTATTTTATCTTTAAAATCCCATTTAGTTAAGCTATTAAACAACAGATCTTTCTTATGTTTTATTCATGTACAATAGGCTATCACTTCATACACAACATTGAATTGGAAAGCATATTTATAGCATTTGCTGTCGAGAATACCTCAAATTGGCAAAGCAGTACATGATTTCATGTCATACATTGAACTATGACAACTGGTAAAAAAAAAAAAAAAGTACATTACTGAAGTGTATATACAGACAGTAAAATACATAAAAAGGTATACTTAAGCAGCTTTAAAGAAGCAGATGGATTAACGAGATGCAACAACGGCACACTGCATATTTAGCAAGTATTCATGTAATAAATATTTGTACAATAATTCACAAAAAACACTTAACATGATACTGCCAAAAATTGGTCCTAAGTCGGTCAGCAGTATGCACCTGTCACAAAATCTAACAAAGTTCTGCTCAATTACACCCGAGCATCTCTGCATGCACAAAGCAGTAACGTTTCAATGCTGTTCTACATAATGACTCCCTGTTCTACATAATGACTCCTTGTTCTACATAATGAACCATCTACAATAACCAACCCAAGTTTAAATATATAAATGAGGTCCAAAGTACTCTAAACTCTGTTTGCATGTTGGCATAAAAATAACTCCATTTTGAATACAGTAACATAATGTCTACTTTAATAACCAGTAGTCATTTGAGTTATAGTTTATCCAAGTACTGAGCCATGTTAGCATTTATATACCTTTTTTTAGTTTGATAATGGCTGCAGTGCAAGTGTATTCAACTGCATGCCATTCAGTGTTAAAAACCATGGCTGGTTAGACCTTGGCTAAAAAAAAATAAAAAATAGAGAGTGATATGCTTCTGAAAATGTTCCAACTCAGCTCTTCAACTCTGCTATGCTAACCTTCTTAATATACAAACGGATAAGCCTAAATGCATGCATTATTCATTATTATGTAAAACAGCACTCATGTACCCAAGTAAAGTGACTGTACATGTATAATTTGTCCTTATTCCTATACCTGCCCAATCAACCCCAGGTTAAAGCTGCTGATCCAAAACAACTTTCCAAAACAGATGGCTGTAGCTGAACCAGCTACGTTAAAGTGTTACGTGCTAGATAGGGGACTAAATGGAAATTTCATTATAATTTACCATAACCTAAAACAGCACTACACTACTGTGCAAGCACTACTAATAACAGATTACAGCAGAAGAGGCTACAGAAGCTACAATAATAAACACAATGTTTTTACATGTGTCCCACTGCACGATATCCTGCACAACAGCATGAATCAAGAGCTTTAAATGGGTGAGTTAAACATTGAAACTTTGAAAACTGCCAACTTAGATAGACAGACAGACAGACAGAGTGTCTCGGGTGAGACAACAACTGAAAAAATGTAAACATACAGTAGAAATAGCAGGCTGGCCTGGCCATCTTAATTCGCCCACTGTAGATAATGGAGGTAAACGACTTGACAGTAAAATGGTTGCTTCCTATTACTTCCCAGTTTGATCAACAAGGAAATACATTCATCTCATTCTGAGTAGGTAAGCAAGCAATAATCGTCTATAATGTTTGCTATGTACTTCGTGTCTACATAGTTTAGATATGATTTTTACATAGATTTTTTTACTTATACTACCGTTAATGCTGTTACGTCGTCAACCTTATTCTACACTGGGAGAAAAATATCTGTAACGTTCAAAAATACCTCAAGCTAGATCTACTTGATGGATCAAGAGAGGTTTGTAGGCTAGATGTATTTTATCTTTAAAATCCCATTTAGTTAAGCTATTAAACAACAGATCTTTCTTATGTTTTATTCATGTACAATAGGCTATCACTTCATACACAACATTGAATTGGAAAGCATATTTATAGCATTTGCTGTCGAGAATACCTCAAATTGGCAAAGCAGTACATGATTTCATGTCATACATTGAACTATGACAACTGGTAAAAAAAAAAAAAAAGTACATTACTGAAGTGTATATACAGACAGTAAAATACATAAAAAGGTATACTTAAGCAGCTTTAAAGAAGCAGATGGATTAACGAGATGCAACAACGGCACACTGCATATTTAGCAAGTATTCATGTAATAAATATTTGTACAATAATTCACAAAAAACACTTAACATGATACTGCCAAAAACTGGTCCTAAATCGGTCCGCAGTATGCACCTGTCACAAAATCTAACCTTGTTCTGCCCAATTACACCTGAGCATCTATGCATACACAAAGCAGTAACATTTCAACACTGTTCTACATAATGACCGCCTAAAATGACTTAGAGCCATTCACAATAACTAACCCAAGTTTAAAGACATAAATGAGGTTCAAGGTACTCTAAACTCTGTTTGCATGTTGGCATAAAAATAACTCCATTTTGAATACAGTAACATAATGTCTACTTTAATAACCAGTAGTCATTTGAGTTATAGTTTATCCAAGTACTGAGCCATGTTAGCATTTATATACCTTTTTTTAGTTTGATAATGGCTGCAGTGCAAGTGTATTCAACTGCATGCAATTCAGTGTTAAAAACCATATCTGGTTAGAACTTGGGTAAAAAAAAAAAAAAAAAGCACCTATAGAATTTCACCAAGAGTGATATGCTTCTAAAAATGTTCAACTCAGCTCTTCAATTCTGCTTCTTAACATACAAACAGATAAGCATAAATACATGCATTACTCATTAATACATAAAACAGCACTCATGTGCTCGAGTAAAGTGACTGTACATGTATGATTTGTCCTTATCTCTACCTGCCCAATGAACCCCAGGATAAGCTGCTGATCCCAAACAACTTTCCAAAACATATACAGATGGCTGTAGCTGAACCATCTACTCTATAAAGTGTTAAATGCTAGATAGGGGCACTAAATGGAAATTTCAGTATAATTTACCATAACCTAAAACAGCACCACACTACTGTGCAAGCACTACTACTAACAAGTTACTTCAGAGGAAGCTACATTAATAGCTCAACACAATTAATTTTTACAATGTTTTTACATGTATCCCACTGCACAACAGCATGAATCAGGAGCTTTAAATGAGTGCATTAAACACTGGACCTTTGCAGACAGTGTCTCAGGAGAGATGGCAACTGAAAAAAATTTAAACATACAGTAGAAATAGCAGGCTGGCCTGGCCATCTTTACAAAAATATAGTGATTTCTTTGTGAACAGTTCTGTAAGTGTTTAATTGATGAGAGGGGAGAGCGTTGTGATATAGGGCTGCAGTGCAGGGCAGGTCTGAAACTCAATTAAAGAGTTATGGAGAAGGACAAAGAGGGGCTGCTTCAGCAGGTGAGTTTTGCACCTGCTTGACCCCTGTGCTGCCCCTCATGCTGGTGTCCACTGCAAGACTGCAGGCTTTAATGAATGTTGAGCTTGTGGAAATGATCGAAGGTGGCGCCAAGTGCCCAGCTTGTCTCCACATTATTCACCTTTTTAGTAAGCTGTTAAAAGAAGAAGATCATTAATCCATTATGCTGCTGCCTAATCTGTGGTACTTCATCTGACAAGGAATGTTAACTTTGGCTCTTGGCAATTTACTTTTGAATGCTCAAACACTGAGCTAGTAAATAGGTTTGAGACCAATTTTAGATCCTCCCCATACAGTTTCAGAGTTTCACATTTTTAAATTGTTTTAATATTTTCCACTCACCTGCAGAACAGTGCTGTCCTTGAACCCAAATCCCTCTTTCAATAGGCATGTGATATAGGTCATGTCCATGCACAAAAAGGGGCTGATCGGACGATATTTAGTCATCTTGTTGCACACTTGTTTAAGAAAAAGCAAAGAACAGTAATTAGCTGTGCTTGCTAAGGGAAGCTTTTACTATTGCTCATACTTAAAGTTAGAGATTTGAACAAACCCTTGAGCCTTAGTATTAAACCTTGACGCATTTCTCATCCCACATAGTCTGTGCTACAGACATGAGTTATGCTTCAAATTGGGTGGCTTGTTGAGGAAAGTGGTGGCAAGTATCTAGCAACCACCCAGAACACCCTAGCACTAAGAACTACTTTGAAAAGTTTTGCAACCACATAGCAATGCTCATGGAGAAGAGTTTTGCACGGACAAGCACCAATCACATTTTCTTCAGAAAATGTAAATATTTTGTAACTCTGTGAGTAATTGGGCAATAAAAATCCAAGACAAGATTAAAAGACTAAAAGATTCCTATGTTGCACAAGAGATGATAAGCATAGTGTATACACTATCCCGTGAGTCCCAGACTGTTGATTGTCAGGCTACAGTGTGTCAGAGTCTGGGGAAAATCAGGTAAGACACTGAGGCACCAGTACTGTGTTTGCTACAACCGTCTGGCATGTCTTTGTGAAACAGGTCTACCCAATGTTTTGTTTTTTCTCCAGCTAACACTGTGATTTGTAAGAGTTTGAGATGAGGAAGAAAGTGGGAATGAATAATTTCATACCCTAGGTCGTACACAAGTGCTGATAGCGCTCCAAATGACGAGCGATACCAAGTGTTCCCGCAAAGGGTGAGACATTACGTCCTGCCTGCCTCCAGTTAGATATTGAGCATTAGGTGTTGTCTCACGGTCAGGCAGGAGGTGGGTATCTACAGGGCTGCTGCCACTGTGAACCGATGTGCCAAATGCGGTTCATCGAAACCATGCGACAGTGTCAGCGTACAAATAATAGCCTTACATAAGGCGCCAACTCATTCCCCCTAGCGATAAATCATCTCTGCGGACATTTACTAGTGGACACAATCTACCAAGATTCCATGAATCAATTTCAGGTCTCAAACTGACATATGCGTCACATTCTGCTCAAGAACTAACAACATATTCCTCTAGTAAGGGCATGGAAAAGCTGAGATAGCAGGTCGGAGAGTTACAAAAAAGGTGAACACACGCAAGCAGAAGTATTTGTGTGGGAGAGGTGCAACCTATGTTTATGTGGTGGCAGAGCTATCATTTTGTGAAGCCAGTGTGATTGTCGAGAACCTCAAATGCAAACAAGCACCGAGGGTTTATGTTTGTGCAATGTGTGCGGCAGGACTTTGACCTGAGTGTTCTTTGGAGAATGGGAGAACATCCAAAGTCTTACCTTCTTTGGCTCTCTTTTTAAAATCCCTGACTTCCACAGTACCGCCACGGGACTCGTCTAAATGATTGAGACAATACAGTTTGTTCAGCATAACTTTTAAAGATTAATCATTTGTAGATATTCCGTAGCATTGACCCTTATCCATAATGTAGACCTACTTACCAATGAGACCAGACTCTACAGCTCTGTCATAGTAATAGGAGAAGGCATAGAAGATGCTGCTTCCCTTGATTTCAAAGGGCTGGTGCACAATCCCTTTCACCACCCGCATTACCTCTTGGTAGCACAACTTATACCCTGCAAAACCTGGAAATAAAGGGCTAGATGTATTTACTGTATTAATGTCTATTCAATTTTTTTTCAGTAATTTCATCCATATAAAGTCTGGTGGTCCACTTTGAAGAAATCCCTGTTTAGATAGGAGCAGTCAGTCTGACGGACATGTGAAGCAACCAATCACAATTTGTTTTTTTATGCTGTGCTGGGGTATATTTGCTCAGCAGTGTCCGTCCCATATATACCCAGTACCTTGTAAACTCAATTTCGCCTCCAGTAGGACACCCAGAACCAGTGTATAAACAGACATTAAGGCTTCTGTGGGCGGTCCAACCTAACCTTAACCCTGTGCTTGATATCTGAGGTATCTTGAATGGAGAGTGCCTCCTTACAACATAATGTGGTGAGTTTGAGCGTTTGCCACAAACTCTTCAGGGAGAGGTTTCCTCACAGGAAGCTCAAAATAGGCAGCTTTCATATGACCTGGAGCTAACTGGCTGGTCAGGTCTACCAGTTGGAAACCATATGGACTGCTTAACAAGGCCTATCATAGCTGGTAATTCTGCACCATAACATTGCTGAAGGGAGAAAAGGCTAGGCTAAATGCCAAGCATGTGATCTTTTTTACATGTCTGTGGTTAGAGAGTGTTGAATCATTTGATGAATGAACTGAGTGAACTTGACTATTTAAATAGGCAGAAAAAGACCCTGAGCAGATTTTAGTTTTATTCTGACTATAAATGGAAGCTTGAAGTCAATGTGAATGTGACATTGTTGCATGAAACAGTATATTAATCAAAACAAAAATGTAGTAACTAGATGAGAATTGACCATTGTACTGAGACGTAACCACTGAGAATTGACTGAATTGTGAAAGGTAGTCTTTATCACATTGAATTGTTCACAATAATTGCAACTGCATGCAATAATAATAATAATTCTGACTTTATTATGAGACTGAGGTCACTCACCATCTGGGATTCCACTGACTTTGTAGGTGAGTCCACCAAAGCTCCAGTCTTCTCTGAATTTTTTTGGTAAACAAGAACTTCTGAAAACTTTCCAGTCAAGACCTGAAGGTCGAGCATTGTGAGAAATGAATAATCATCCATTATGAAACAAAGTTAGAAAATATAAAAACATTTTATTAATAATTACCATCAGCACCAAGAGCGCCAAGAGTTGCCAGTCGTGCAGCAATTAGTCCATTTCCAAGATAACTGCAAATGGGAAAAGCAAAAAAATGTTGTTTTTTTCCACTGATGACATATTGTTGGTCTTTGTCTGTAAAGGGACACAATAACTGTAGTATTGTCAAGCTATCTGACCTGTGAGTATACAGCTCAAAAGTGTTGTTGAACATGTTGATTTTGGCAATGTAGTCTGCAGGAGCAGTCAGCACAGTTTTCTGTGAAAGAGGAGAACAGTGTCACTGTCAAAAACTACTGAAAATTCTAGCTAGTATATGTCAGCTGTGGTTTTATCTTATCATTATACCTTTAACCGAGGAAGGAAAGTAATCTGAGTTGAACCCCCACCCAAATCCAGGATCCCGACAGTTTTCCTTGTTTTAGCATACAGGTGACCTGCAGTGCAAAGGTTTAGTAAACTTGTTTAATATCAGTTATTCAAATCCATGAAAGGCATGTAAAAGTATATTGGAAGTTAGAAATATATCTAGGGCTAGCTCTTAGAGCTCATGGTGGGAGCTGAGTCATGGTCTACTCTTAGGCTAAACTGAATACTTTAATAACTTATAATAACATATGACTGTACCTGTGAGGAAGTTTACTGTAACCCATGCCAAGACCCCTGTAAGAGAGAGAATCCATGCAGTTGAGATGCAGAATTTGAACACTTAAGTATTTAGTCTCAGCTCTAAATAACATGGTAAACACCAGTCACTATTTAGACAATATTTGACATTTGAACCTTTTGATAACTCCAACAAGTAGTTTTGATATATTCAATAGTACTGCATTAAGATGTAGGCTAATATATCCATCGAAAGTATACATCTGTACATCTACAGTGGGGCCATCAAGGACCAGCCCAGGTAATTAAACATGTCTGAGATGTGAAATTAGTCACACCTCATAAAACCACAAGACAAGTACATGAATGTCTGAGTTTTCATGAAAGCGAATGTCAACTTAAATTAAAAAATGTGGAGGATTATTTTATATTGAGCGTGGGAGGCTTCCAGACAAGGTTTAATCCAGACAGCTATATTAAACACTAAGGTCACTATCACAATAACAGACACAGGAAAGCTGGTGTAAAAAGGATGTTTCAAAGTTTGTGCATTACGTTGTGGGTTTAATTTACATTTGTGCTTCAGATTGGATGTGGTAAACAGAGAAAGGTTATAGTACCCTCATTGGTGCCATTCATGATGGTGACACTGTTGTTTGGCACAAAGAAAGGAGAGTCGTCAAAAATTTCTTTGACCTGTGGACACAAACCAGAAATTACACATATTAACCATCGTGTGCAATTTCAGCTCTACAATGTAAAGAAATCTAAGAGTTCATGACTCATGTGTTCCTCTGTAATGTACACCATAAAAAAGAAAGAAACCATTTGGTTGTTACAACATAAAAATTCAAGCCGGCTCTTTTTATCTGGAGTCAACGGGAAGTTCACTGAATCAATCTTGGGCAAATTTGTCTGAAACTGGGCAAGCAAGAAACCACAAGTGCGGCTGGTGTGGTGGCGTTGAATACGATAATTCAAAAGGCATTTGGGTCCCTTCAACTCCAGACAGCCTCAGAACAGCTGCTTTTGCACAGTATTGGTTTCTCTTCTCTTACTTTTCCTGTCTTTCTTTCTCTCCGTCTCGCACACAACGTGGTTTATTCCTTCGGGATGGTTGGTTTCTCTACTAAACTGTCTGTGAAGAAGAGAAAGCCTTACCTCATTCAAAAGAGCTTTGGCTTTTTCTTGAGGCAGCAGGCGCAAGCCGGCAGTGGCTTTCAGAACCACAGGTGTCTGTATCCATTGCTCTTTGGGAATCATCTTCTTTGCAACCTTCAACAGCTGCCTAATGGTTTCTCCACCCTAGAAAATTAAAAACATGTAAATATTATTACAAGTATTCCTCAAAGTGAGCTAAAAAGCCATTCTAGTCCTGTCCTTTGACAATACCATGATCTATAATGAGGTTAATTGTCAACTTTTTTGTCTACCAGCAACAAGGTGTTTCAATAGTGAGAATTAACTTTTTCAATGTACTTGTCTTGTGGTTACATAGTTGAGAACCACACCAGTAGAATACTGGCATAAAGTGAACTGTTTTTACTAGAATATCTGCAAATGTCACAAACTAAAGCATAACTGCTCCATCTAGAATTAAAATTCCATACTGCTGAATAAAGACTTTTTGGTGTTTTTGATGTTGTCTTTAGTGGAAATGTTAAAAACCATTTCTTCATTTGCACTGTGCAGACGAGACTGGAAAAAGTCAAAGCTATTAGAATGTAATAGAAGTAACACATTCCCTGATGTTGTTATAAGAAAGTTAGTGGCTTACCACTTCGGGAATATCCGCATACGCTGACAGTCCAGGCTTCACGGCATGGTACATCTCATTGTCAAGCACTGGAAGCTCAACTGTGGGACACAGAGACAGACAGAAAAGTCAGAGGGGACAATTGAAGACGTCTGCTATTAGAAGGTGCACATTAGCGATGGACTGTGGGCAACTCGACTCCATCTCCTAAGGTTATTGTGCATGAGCAGAGACGTTTGGTTATTGTATGTTTACCACAAATGGCGACCACCAAGATTTTTCCAGACTGGAAAATTAAGAGTTTCTCAAGGCTCAGAGTTTACCTCATCAGGAGTGATGCCATGTCTCCATTTGATGGGTATTTTGTGGAACCGATTATTGCATTATCAGCTGAAACCCATGGTCTTTAACATATTGATAAGGGATGCAATTTATTAAATGAAACTGCAGCTGCTTATTACCCAACTTTCTCCATCCCTCTTTCCTCTTCCCACCCCTGTGTTTCTGTTTGCCTTCTCACCATGCAGCGAATGAACCACGGCAAACACAGACACAGTAAGCAGACGTGCTATGACACACAGGCTCCTGAGAGGGATGCAGCGAGAAAGCGATCAAGAGAGAGAGAGAGATGAAGAGGGCAGCCATTCACAGAGTCTGCAAGGCGGGACTCTTCAAGATAATTCTGAGTTCATGGTGTAAGCTACACTGAAGCATGGATGTGAGTCAGGACCATCAGAGCAACACATCTGGGGAGGAAAATATTCAAATTCTAGCTACAAGAGGAGCAAGTAAGTTATCTGGGGAACTCCAGAGCTCATTTAATGTGCTAAAACAGGAATATGGAGAAAGGACTTACCTGGGTCTTTTTGAATGAACTTGTAAATATGGATACGGGTGCCGGTGCTGCCTGCATCAAACATGATCCCATAAAAGGTGCGACTGAAGTTGACTGGATGAGGGGCCACTGCTTCCGTCACCACAGGCACCTCTGGAGGAAGCTGATTGTCCATGCTGGCATGGTGATTGAGCGCACGGTAGCGGTTGTACATATGGTGGTTGTAATATGTTGCTTCTGCCAGGAAGTACCCGGCAAAAAGCCACATGGACACCGCCGTCAAGGATAACATCTGCTGAGACATGGTTTCTTTCTCCCACGCCGACACTGCAAACAGCTGAAGGCTTGACCGGCGGTTTCTTGAAAAAGTGACTCAAGAGTTTTTATGGAGGAGGATGTGTTTGCTGTTTTTGCCCGGTCTTGTTGAGAAAGAGTCTTGAGGGTGTACAGATGCAGCAAAGGTCTACAGAAAAGATGAAGAAGAGAAGAAAGAGAAGATGGAGAGAGCCAGAAGGAGAGGGTGAACACAGAGACACACTCGGGACTGGTCAGTCATCTGTTTACAGTATATAAAGACATAAGTGCTTGGCAGGGGGCCATGCCAAACAACGGCATCCACCAATCCTGAGCCTCGTCATCGCAAGCCATCTGAAATCCATCCTCCACCATCCCCTCCCCTTGCTTATAAAAATGGACATGGAATACCTGCTAAAGAGTGCAGTTTCTTTCTCGTCAATTACGTACAAGGCGTTCAAATTGGCAATACCCTCTCATACCCTCCCCCATCATCTGAAGTGGCTTAGATGCAGCTAAAATGTCTTCAGAAGAATAAAAGAGAGTATATATTAAGACTTCAAAACCAGCTGGATTGCTAGGAGTAAATGCATTGGTTTCAAAATATATTTTGTGGGTGTACTTAATTAAAACTTACAGCTTTACTTTCTACTTAAGGCCAGTCTTGTTACTTCACCACTTTTTCTTTCTCCTAACAAGCATTTAAACCTACTCATGCAAGCTTCCAATTGATGCAAGCCAGCTTCCTTTCCAATAATAGTAGTTATATCATGAACTAGCTCCTAAAGAATCTTAAATGGCCATTTAACTGGGATCTTGAGATTCCGTGTTACATGTAGTTAATTTGAGTTATTTCTCTCGTAACTTCTAAAATAGGGCTTTTCCCTCCTTTGTTCGCTGTAAAAGAGGTGTAGACATTATCTAATTTATTGTAGGAGTTTGTGGCAAGGGTATAAAATGACATTATTATCATTAAACTTCAGAGCTCAAATTCAGGGTAGACAAACGATTTCTTGTGTTGTTTTCACATCAGTTGCCAGGTATTTTGGCACAGCAGATGGTAAACTTCAGTGTCTGTGTACTTTCAGTGCCCGCAGAGTAGTGGAAGATCCTGTACCCATGAACGTAGGGTCAAACATTAGAATCAAAACACTTCACCTTTTTTTGAGGTAAATGGCTACATTTAATAATATATATATATATATATATATATATATTTAAAGTTACTCTAAAATATAGGATTTGTAAATGCAAAATGTTTAGTCATCTCCTTACAAAAAATGTTATGCAAGGCGTATTGTAGAATTATATAGAGAGAAATTATATAAGTAATTGCATTTTCTTAGGTGACAGTCTTGCTAAGCACTGAATTTCAAGCTTTTTGGCTTTCTTCAGCAGTTTCTTTATTGGTTTTGACAGAAAAAAAAACAATTAGGTGTTTAGATCCTGCAAGCAGGAGCAGATGCCGTTGAAAACCTACGAACTGAATAGTATAGGGTTACACAGGGGTTTTCTCGACTCTGTGAACCTTGGTCTCACATCAAGGAGGGTTGCACAGATGAATAGTTTTGTGCAATCCTCAAATATTCAGGCCTGACAGTAGGGTTGCATTACGATGACATGTCTTTTTCTCTTTCACTTGCAACTAATGAAAGTGGTTCACCGCACAGCGAGTTAAGAATGGCTCTCTCTGCCACTGCCGATGAGACCCGGGTGAGGGATGGTGAAGAGCAGAAATAAGGGGTGGTGGAGCCTGGTCTGCGATTTTAGTGCTGAGAGGGGAGATGAGAAGCACAGAGAGGGCAGAGGGAAGGAGGGAGAGAACCTGGGTGGAGTTTGGCAGTGCCTTTGCTCCCATCATGCCATTCCAGTCCCCGGACAATCGGCTGAGCAAAGCAACAGTTCCAACGTTGTAATTTGGAACTAAAAATATTACACTTTCTTTCCTCTTTTTCTTCTTTTTTCAAACTGCGGTACCCCATTATGGTCTTTTCTCCCATGCCAAGCATGCATGTGCAGGCCCTCGTATTGACTTCTGACAAGTTAAAAGAACACTTTCAACCATGCCATAGCAACAGTATAGAGCTAATTTAATAGGTGCCTGGCTGCTTAAGTGTCATAAATATTGCTCACTCTCCTGCAAAAGATCATTGCTTCATGAGGTTTCCTATTATGCTGTTAGCTTTCAGGCTGGACATGTCTATATGGCACTGCACACTATAGTGACTATGTTACAGCAGCAGTTAAATGCACCCTTTTTGTCGCTAAATGAGTACTTATGTTCACACATAACTGAGACAATTACTGACAAGGCAGTCTGTACATCCGTGGAATTATCACAATACATCATAAACAGTATTTATGGCATAAAGCAGGGCAATTACAGTACATTGTTTAACTGATGCAATAAAAAAATAAACTAGGATGCACGCCAAAAGCCTGACACATTCAAAACCATTTGTGTGATGTTGACTATAACATGTTTTGCCACAACGAAACAATAATAATTTGGAAGAATTTGTTGCCAGCCCAGTAGAATGTACAATGCATCCTTTAATCTACATTATAATGAAAACATACAGTTACAAAACAATAAACTACTTTTATAGTGCATAAAATAAAATATGACAACAAAATTGTGAGGTTTGACCATGCGCAAATGAACTCAATGTGTTATTCATTATGCAATATCCATTGCTTTTTAAAGGGATAGTTCACCCTATAGCTTTGTAGTTTTAAATAGTTTTAGATTATTTGATAGATTTCAAAGTTCTTGCAACATGTAAGCTTGCGAACATGCATAGTTGACCAAGGTTAAGCCTGCAGTTTGAGCGCCTCCATGCAGTGTCACTAAACAAAATTGCAAATGCAATTGCAAATATAATCAGACAGGTTTTCCAAACACTACCCCATCTTCTATTCTAAGGGATTTTAATGAACAAGTGGGTTTACTTGTTATGTGCCCTGTGCTTTGTAAATTAATCTTACAAATACATTAAATAATGTGCCACAGGAATGGATTTTAACAGGTGCCCTGCCCAAGACCGCTTACGAAAAAGAAGTATATTCAAGTGTGCTATTAGTATACTTCTTTTAAACTAAAAAATAGGAAAGTATACTTTTAGTCTACTTTTTATGTACTTCTCAGAAATATACTTAAAATGACATTTAAGTATATTTGAATTATACTTAAAAAAAAGTCTAATTATATTTGAGCTATACTTTTGCTCCTAGAATCCGTGTTTTCATTGTTATACGGTAGAGGGCACTAGTACACATCTTCTGTACAAAATTTCCAAAAAAACACAAGTGAAGAAGAAACTGAAACAACAGATGCTTCCACATGTAATCTAACATGATCATCAGACATAAAACAGCATCAAAACTGTGTAACGTTATGGAATAAAATGTCGACCAATGAAGAGGTAATAATGACTGTCAAGCTTTGGGGTGTTGATCGAAAAGTATTTAATTAGTAAACTATCAGTATACCTATAAGTTCACTTTTAGTATTGCACTACAAGCTAAAAATATTGATGTAAACTAGTTGTGAACTCAAAGTTTACTACTGTTATACTTAAAGTATATTTAAAAGCAGTGTTGGGGAAAGTTACTTTTAAAAGTAATGCATTACAATATTGCGTTACACCTTCAGTTGAACCTTGTAATTACAGATTTGATTATAATGATGATATTTGTTTATGGGGGTGTGGGAGGGGGGTGTCATCTCAGTCATAGCAATTAGCTTTAAATTTAGTTGCCCAACAACATATATGAACTTAAAGCCAAGAGCCGCCATAAGGTTACAGTAGCTACACCCTGACATTTTGACATATGTTCTTTTGCCTTTTTCTGCTTGTGGAATGTTTTATGGATGCACTCCAGCTTCATAAAAAAACAGAACAGAAATGACCGGCTGGGAAGCCGGCAACTAACTCGAGTTCAAGGCATGCAATGCGAGGGTGGTGCTGCTGAATGGATTCGAAATTATTCTGAGCTAAGTTTACATTGTTTTTTAGAAGCTTGGCCCCTGAGAATCTGCTAAGTCAACTACAATTTTGTTTAAGCTTTGCGGCTACTCCTCATCTTAGGTAATACTGGCTTATAGAATGACATGTCAATCACTTGCTCAAGTTGCTCTCCTCTAGAAGAACTGGAAGTGAACCCCTTTTGCTTACATAACCTTATGCTGCTTCGGTTACAGCTCACCCCACAATTTTTTGGTTTCTGAAGGCTACACCCTGGTGTTGCAAACAACAGAGAATACCGACCATTACGTGACCCCCTTTTTTATACACGAGTCCCCACAGAGTGAACAGTTTTTCATAGGAAATCATAGGGTGATGGCAACCAATCTCTTTTAATCACAGCCATGAATATCAAAATAAAATTCTATATAAAGACTGAGTAGCACTGACAGCAAAGAAATAAATCAGTAAACGACAACAATATGAATTGCTTTTAAAACTGCTTGGCAAGGTACAAGTCAACACAATACATGAGCTTCTTTCAAAATAAACCTACATTCAAATATGAAGTAACCTCAACAAAGGAAGCTAATGTTGCCATTTTCAGGTTTTATCTTAGTGTTGTGAATTTGACTCATTTGTTTCTAATTTTTCTTATTTTTTTCTTTGTACTACATCTCCCATAATTCCTAGTAAACTGCATTTCCATATATGGTGCACTACATTACCCATATTCCCCTGGTTAAGGTCTATAAGTAGACCTTACTTCCTTCCTTTGTCCCTTTTGCATTGGTGAGGTGTGGGTGTTTGAATGGACACCCAAACATGTTCTTTGAGTCCTTTCCTTAGGATGCGTTAAGTAAGTCTGTTTGCCAATTGTATAGCTTGAATTTGTTTATTTGAATTGTTTAGATATTTAGTCCCTATTTGGATTGAATACAATATTGATGTTTATTGATGAATTGATTGTATGAGTTTGATTTCTCTTTTGTATTGTTTGTAGTGACTTAAAACCATCCTGTTTATCCTATGCATCCTGTTCATCATGTCCAACCTAGTAGTCCTGCTCCATGTGACTTTGTGAACTTCATGTCGTGTGAATTGCTAAAGATTTATGCTTCTTCAATCGAATGGAATAAAAGAGAGCAAAGGACTGGTGTTTTTTTCCAGTGTTTTAATAAGACACACCACCAAGTTTCTACAATTCTAACGAACTTTGGATATTTTAACATCTCATATTCAACA
>NW_015552552.1:1450931-1465193 GCF_001515605.1 Sinocyclocheilus anshuiensis
TCCCACAATTCCTAGTAAACTGCATTTCCATATATGGTGCACTACATTACCCATATTCCCCTGGTTAAGGTCTATAAATAGACCTTACTTCCTTCCTTTGTCCCGTTTGCATTGGTGAGGTGTGGGTGTTTGAATGGACACCCAAACATGTTCTTTGAGTCCTTTCCTTAGGATGCGTTAAGTAAGTCTGTTTGCCAATTGTATAGCTTGAATTTGTTTATTTGAATTGTTTAGATATTTAGTCCCTATTTGGATTGAATACAATATTGATGTTTATCGATGGATTGATTGTATGAGTTTGATTTCTCTTTTGTATTGTTTGTAGTGACTTAAAACCATCCTGTTTATCCTATGTATCCTGTTCATCACGTCCAACCTAGTAGTCCTGCTCCATGTGACTTTGTGAACGTCATGTCGTGTGAATTGCTAAAGATTTATACTTCTTCTTCAATCCAATGGAATAAAAGAGAGCAAAGGACTGGTGTTTTCCTCGTGTTTTAATCAGACACGCCACCAAGTTTCTACAATTTAGCGAACTTTGGATATTTTAACATCTCATATTCAACAAATTCCTAGTAAACTGCATTTCCATATATGGTGCACTACATTACCCATATTCCCCTGGTTAAGGTCTATAAGTAGACCTTACTTCCTTCCTTTGTCCCTTTTGCATTGGTGAGGTGTGGGTGTTTGAATGGACACCCAAACATGTTCTTTGAGTCCTTTCCTTAGGATGCGTTAAGTAAGTCTGTTTGCCA
The DNA here is from genome assembly GCF_001515605.1 of Sinocyclocheilus anshuiensis. Lineage (NCBI taxonomy): Eukaryota > Metazoa > Chordata > Actinopteri > Cypriniformes > Cyprinidae > Sinocyclocheilus > Sinocyclocheilus anshuiensis. The sequence goes on from NW_015552552.1 coordinate 1,451,690, forward strand.
ATTGTATAGCTTGAATTTGTTTATTTGAATTGTTTAGATATTTAGTCCCTATTTGGATTGAATACAATATTGATGTTTATTGATGAATTGATTGTATGAGTTTGATTTCTCTTTTGTATTGTTTGTAGTGACTTAAAACCATCCTGTTTATCCTATGCATCCTGTTCATCATGTCCAACCTAGTAGTCCTGCTCCATGTGACTTTGTGAACTTCATGTCGTGTGAATTGCTAAAGATTTATGCTTCTTCAATCCAATGGAATAAAAGAGAGCAAAGGACTGGTGTTTTCCTAGTGTATTAATCCGACACACCACCAAGTTTCTACAATTTAACGAACTTTGGATATTTTAACATCTCATATTCAACATATGGTCCTTCGAGCCGGAGGTTAGAAATTTGGTGGAATGGATTACTATGCAAGACCTGCAGTCCGGCGTAGTGGAAGAATGAGAAGACCTCCTGCCCGTTTTGTAGACCGTATGGTACGAGAATGTGCTCATCCTCCACCTCCTTCCTCACCAACCTTAGTCGTAAGTGATCATCAACAAATAGACAATGGAAATCCATGTTCCTTAAGACCTGCTCCATGCTCATCTGCTCAAGGTGAACAGTCTCAGCATGACTTGCTCAATATGGATGTTAAACAAGAAATACTTGGACTTAAGGGTATGCTTGGTCTTTTGCTGATGATCATTCTGATGATGATGATGATGATAATGCTGTTGTTAAGCCACCTATTGTTCAAGAATTGTGTGCATGCATTAAGAAAGCTGAACAGAAATCGACATGTAAGCAAGGTAATTCATCAGCTGTTCCATCACCACTTCCATTGAGTAGGCCTAGTTCTCTGCCTCCCCCACCGTCTTCATTATGTAGTCCACCTCAACATACACATACCCATGATCCATCACAACTACAATCAGGTACTATGACCCAATCTTTTGTAGTTCCAGTAGTTCCTGACCCCGTTAATACCCATTCCCCTCAAATGCAAGCATCGCAGGTGTTTGTGCAACCAGCTGGTTCACTTCAGCCAGGTGCTTATTTACCAAGTAACTCTTTCTCCTCATCTTTGGTTCATACTCGGTTGCCCTCACAGATTACATCAGCACAGGTACCTCTGCAGCCTCAGCCGATTCCCTATGTATCCTCAGCCAATGTAGGTTACCATACGCAGCCACATTCTGTAGGTCACTCAGGGAATCTTGTTGTACAACAACCTACTCCATTCGTTCAATCAATTGTTCCCACTACCCAGGCAACTGCAATTCCATTTCTTCATTCTCACCCATATTCCCAGCCATATTATGGTTCACAATATGCCATTTCCTATCCTATTTCTCGTGTTCAGGGACCTTCCTTTCCTTTTTTGGCGAATGATGATCCTCAAGAATTTGCAATGTTGCAGTTAGCTCTGACAAATCTGTTGTCACCTCATGAGTCAGAACATTACAAATACCATATTTTGTTGGATCATTTAAAATTCCCTCCTGCTCGTAATCTAGCCCTAGCTTATGCTAATGATCCTAGACCATATAGTATGGCTCTTTTTGCACTACAACAGAAATATGGGCAACCCCATCAGCTAGTTTTAAGGGAAATCAAAGCCATTCTAGCTCTTCCCAAGGTGAGACCAGGTGACAGCAGAGCATTTAGTAGTTTCGCACTGAAAGTTCGAGCTTTGGTTGGCATGCTCCAATCTTTGGGCCAAGATCAAGCTAAATCTGAACTAACCTGTGCTTCTCATGTACAGCAACTGCTTAGTAAGTTACCCACAGAACATGTAACCAACTTTGCCCGTTATGCCTGTGCTGTCCTAAATGGTCAAAGCTACAACCTGGTTAACTTTTCTGCCTGGCTCCAAGAAGAGGCTGAATGTCAAGCGATGGCTGATCAAGTTAGTGATCTTCCAAAACCACTTCTGAGTAAACCTCAATCAAAGTTCTACTCTAACACTCGAACAGTCTTGTACGGAGCTAATGGTACTTCTGTTGTATCAAGATCCATGAATAAGCAACCCCAGAATCTGAGAGATCAAGAGCAGAGTTCCAAATATTCGTGTGCATATTGTTCCAGTAGACAGCACTTCATTGGCTTGTGTCCTTCTTTCAGAGCTTTAGAAGACAACAAAAAGGATGAGTGGATTAGAGAGAACAAAAGATGTTGGAGATGTGGGCTCAACCATCTAGCTGTTGACTGTGACTTGAAAAAACCCTGTACACATTGTAAAGGTCGACATCTTGGTATCCTTCATGGAGTCAACCGTCGTGAGCAGGATAATGGTACATTCTATCTTAGTCGACTTGGAGGTTCTGGTAAGGTACTCCTGAAAGTTGTTGAAGTACTTCTCCATCATGAAGGTCGATCCCTGCACACATATGCCATCCTTGATGATGGATCAGAACATACTATGTTGCTATCTCAAGCATCTGATTATCTAGGTCTCAAAGGGGAAGCTGAGTCCCTGATTGTTAGGACCGTACGCCATGATACTATTGCGCTTGAAGGCTCCTCCGTAACCTTTGAAATATCCTCAACTGTCAATCCAGAAAGGAAGTATACCATTTCCAAGGCTTTTTCTACTGCCAGATTGGGACTGGCAGAACAGACATACCCTGTTGACACTTTAAAGAGACGTTTCAGACATCTTCAAGATTTACCTCTTCCAGAATTCTCTAACGTTCAACCATTTATCCTTATTGGAGCAGACTATCCACACCTGATAAACCCAATTGACCAGGTGTATTTCGGACCTCCTAAATCTCCAGCCGCAATCCAGACTAAGTTAGGTTGGGTACTTCAAGGCCCAATTCCATTTCCTAACACTGATGAGATGCAGTGTCTTTTCACCATGACTAATCCACTCGAGGATCTTCACCATGATGTAGAGAAATTATGGCAATTAGAGATTCTCCCCTTCAGAAATGAGAAAGTCATTACTAGGTCCAAGCAGGACCAAGAAGCTATGGACGTGTTAGCCTCCAAGACCAAAAGAGTCTACATTGATGGTGTGCAAAGATATGCCACTCCTTTATTGCGTGCTGCTTCTGCTGTTCAGTTACGAGCCTCACCAAATGCAGTTATGTCCTCCCTCAGAGGTATTGAGCGTCGCCTCCAAAGAAATCCTGAATCTGCTGCTGTCTATGAACAAGAAATCGCCAAGTTGGAGAAGGCTGGTTATATTTCCAAAGTGGAACCTCCTCATGATTCATCCAAGGAATCATGGTATATCCCTCATCATCTTGTTGAGCATAACGGGAAACCTCGAATAGTCTTCAATTGTTCCTATCAATGTAAAGGTATGTCACTGAACAACCAGCTCCTTCCTGGTCCACAATTAGGCCCCTCCTTACTTGGTGTCTTACTCCGATTTCGCCAGTATTCAGTAGCTATTAGTGGTGACATAAAATCTATGTTTCACCAAATTAGGCTACTACCAGAAGATCGTCCTCTCTTACACTTCCTGTGGCGCAACCTGCAGAGATCAAATCCACCTGATGTCTACGAATGGCAAGTTTTGCCATTTGGTACAGTATGTAGTCCATGTTGCGCAACATATGCTTTACAAAGGCATGTCCATGACTACCAAGAAGGATATGAAGATATAGTGAATTCTGTACTTCAGTCGTTCTATGTGGATAATTGTTTAGAGAGTTTCCCACACGTGCAAGTCGCAAAGAACCACCTTGACCGCATGCGTTCCTTACTGGTGAGTGGGGGATTTGAAATCAGACAGTGGGCAAGTAACCAGCCTGATGTTGTGAGACATCTTCCTTCTGAAGCCAGGTCTGAGAGTGCAGAACTTTGGATCAGTCAAGACAGTTTGGTTCCAAAAGAAGGAGCTTTGGGTCTGAGTTGGCACTGTCCTTCCGATTCATTGGGGTATCGATCTCGAACTGTGGAGTATAACGCAACAACTATGCGCAATATCTATAAAGTTCTCGCTAGTCAATATGACCCGTTGGGTTATATTACTCCCTTTACAACTCGAGCTAAGGTCATTGTACAGCAATGCTGGATGAAGTCTCGGGGTTGGGATGATCCCCTTATGCCAAATCCTATCCAACAGGCCTGGAAGGCTTGGGAAACTGAGCTACCTGATCTGTCATTGATACAGCTTCCCCGCTGTTACTTAACTTTGCCTTCCGAGCAAATTGTCTCCAGAGAGTTGCATATTTTTTGCGATGCTTCAGAGAGCGCATATGGGTCAGTAGCGTATTTGCGAATGGAAACTGACAAGGGCGTGGTACATACTTCCTTCATTATGGCAAGATCTCGAGTTGCCCCAAAAAGGCAAATTTCCATCCCTCGCCTTGAACTTTGCGCTGCTCTAACAGGTGCACAGCTCTCCAAACTCTTGCAAAGGGAATTGACTCTTGCCTTGACAAATACTCTCTTATGGTCTGACTCAACAACTGTTTTGTCTTGGCTGCATTCTCTCTCCTGCCGTTATAAAGTTTTCGTAGCCAATCGAGTCACTGAAATCTTGGAACTCACTGATCTCTCTTCTTGGAGATATATTCCTTCTGCACAGAACCCAGCAGATGACATTACTAGAGGCAGAAAACTTGTTCAGCTGGCCAAACCTGACCATAGATGGAGACAAGGTCCATCGTTTTTTAAATTTCCTCCACATCAGTGGCCTCACAATCTAGTGTCCAGATCTGCTAGTCCTGATCCTGAGCTCCGAAAACCACTTTTTTGTGGGTTAACACAATTGGAAGATCTTGTACTCCCAGACCCTTCCAATTTCCAGTCATGGTCAGCGTTAAAGTCTGCCACAACAGAGTTATTGCGACAACATTGTCCAGACGCTTGTGACCCCTCAGTCATTCAAACCCTTCTTTTAAGACAAGCCCAGCAACAAAGCTTCCCCTCTGAGTACCAGTGTTTAAAGGAAGGAAAACCTATTGAACCTCAAAGTTGTCTCCTTACACTTTCTCCTGAATTCAGAGAAGAAACGGGACTTATTGTAGTGGGCGGCAGGCTCAGACGAGTAGAGGACATGACACCCGAAATGGTTCATCCAGTCATCCTTGACCCCAAGCATCCATTATCTAGCTTAATCATCAAGGACTGTGACGAGAAACTTTTCCATCCTGGTCCAGAGAGAGTTTTTTCAGAACTTCGCCGTAATTATTGGATAATTAGAGGGAGACAAGCCGTAAAAAAAACATCAGTTGTCTTGTTTGGAATGTAGGAAGTGGAAAGTTAAGCCATCTATCCCTCAAATGTCAGATCTTCCACTCTCTAAGCTCCAGTTGTTCAAACCTCCCTTTTGGTCCACTGGGATGGATTGTTTTGGCCCTTAACATGTCAAGATTGGTCGTAGAAAGGAAAAGAGATTGGGCATTCTGTTTAAGTGACAGACTACGCGATGTCTGCATCTTGATTTGTTAACCAGTTTAGATGTGGACAGCTTCCTAATGGCCCTACGCCGTTTTATATCCAGGAGAGGTCAGCCGTATGAAATCCTTTGTGACCAAGGAAGTAATTTCCGTGGAGCTGCAAGAGAATTGAAGGAAGCTTTCCAGAACCTTACCACTGAGTTACAAGTTAAACTGGAAAATCAGCAGATCAAATTCAAATTTAATCCTCCCCAAGCTCCTCATTTTGGAGGCTCATGGGAACGAGAGATTCGCTCTGTTAAGGCAGCTCTGCGTGTGGTACTTGGCAGCCAAACAGTATCAGAAGAAGTTCTACGGACAGTTCTGACAGAAGTTGAAGGAGTGTTAAATTCTAAGCCACTTGGTTACACCACTTCTAACATTGCAGACCTCGATCCCATCACCCCAAATCTCCTCCTCATGGGGCGGCGAGATTCTTCTCTACCCCAGTTTATTTATGCTAACACCGAGCTACTTGGCCGTAGATCTTGGCGCCATAGTCAGGTCCTCGTTGACCAGTTTTGGGCATTGTTACATTCCGTAGTGTTTTGGAAGGTTTTTTTCCCATCCTTTTTGCATTTTTTCCCCTGTCTTCAACTCTCAGGTCCTGTGATTGGAGGAGTTCTCTGTCATTCTTCATTGTTGACGTGACGAAGCTTCTTTTAAGGAAGCAATCGGAGTCTAACGGGAGGGTATAAGGAGTCGGAAGTGACGCTGGACGGGAGCGGCATTTTTCCTCGGGCTCGAGTTAGTTTGTTGGCTCTGTTGTCCACATGTTAAGTCCGCCAGTTGTGATTGTTGCTGTGAGTTCGTGTTTTTCCAATTATTCTGCTGTTCTTAGGGTTGCGTTGTTGTCGACTGGGTTGTGACTTGACTATGTATTCTTCAAAGAGTTTTCTTTTGGACGTTTCCTCGACTCAAGAGTTGAGACAAGGTTAATATGTCACGTGACGTACACAAGCAACACGTAGCCTTTCAGATTGTATAAAAACACTAGGTTAGGAGTGGGAGCTAACATTTGTAATTTTTGTTTTGATAGATAGCGTAGAGTATGGCATTGATATGCTGAAGAATTTCTTTTCTTTTCTTTTCATTTGATTAGATTAGAATTGAGGTTGGTTTAAGTTAGTTGGTGTTTTGTTTTATTAATTTCTTTGATTTAGGCTCCGCTCTTGTCTCACTCTTAAGTTGATTATTTTGGTGTTTGAGTATATTATTTGTAAATGAGTTTTCTTATCATTTGAACTTCTGTTTTCACTGTAAATTTTTGTAGAGCAATTGGTGGTTTGGTGAAAACCTTTAACTAAAAGTTTATCCATTCATTCTGTGTTCTAGTTTGTTTATTACTTCACACAATTCATTTTCTGGTAACAAACGATTCTCTTATTTTTTTAATCATTCCTTTTATTCATTTATTACTGTGTTACTTTCCTATACTTCTGGACGCCAATAACCTTAACAGCTATTAAGGAGACGTAACAGGCATCCTTTATTCGACACTATTTTCCAGGTCAGCAGCTCCGTCAAAAATGGAATAGAGAAAATCCTAATCTAAATGACTTTGGTGTTGTGTTAGTTATCGATTCTCAACTTCCAAGAGCATCATGGCCCATTGGTAGGGTAGTACGTCTTTTACCTAGTCAGGATGGACGTGTGAGAGTAGCTGAGATTGCTATTAATGGGAAAACTTACGTACGCCCAGTTGCTAAGTTGATTCCGTTATTCCAAATTGATGAATAATAGCAAATACATGACTGTATTTGGAGGCGGCTGTTGTGAATTTGACTCATTTGTTTCTAATTTTTCTTATTTTTTTCTTTGTACTTCATCTCCCGTAATTCCTAGTAAACTGCATTTCCATATATGGTGCACTACATTACCCATATTCCCCTGGCTAATGTCTATAAATAGACCTTACTTCCTTCCTTTGTCCCGTTTGCATTGGTGAGGTGTGGGTGTTTGAATGGACACCCAACCATGTTCTTTGAGTCCTTTCCTTAGGATGCGTTAAGTAAGTCTGTTTGCCAATTGTATAGTTTGAATTTGTTTATTTGAATTGTTTAGATATTTAGTCCCTATTTGGATTGAATACAATATTGATGTTTATCGATGAATTGATTGTATGAGTTTGATTTCTCTTTTGTATTGTTTGTAGTGACTTAAAACCATCCTGTTTATCCTATGCATCCTGTTCATCACGTCCAACCTAGTAGTCCTGCTCCATGTGACTTTGTGAACGTCATGTCGTGTGAATTGCTAAAGATTTATACTTCTTCTTCAATCCAATGGAATAAAAGAGAGCAAAGGACTGGTGTTTTCCTCGTGTTTTAATCAGACACGCCACCAAGTTTCTACAATTTAGCGAACTTTGGATATTTTAACATCTCATATTCAACACTTAGCTAGCTTTTTTGCATAGTAGTGGATAGGTTAGCATTTTTAGAAAATTCCTCAAAACTGTGTGTCTGAATTCGCGTCTGTGTCTGAATTGTCTGAATTGTGTCTGAATTGTTAATGCACAATGCAATTTTTTTTTCTATAGATAAAGGGCGAAATTATGCCTGTTTAAACCCCACCTGCATGGATATATTTGTTTTTTAATGCCATATTGGTCTGAGTTAACATCAGAAAAAAACTCAAAATCTCATCTAAAAAATGAGACTAAAGAATCTTGTAGACCCACATGTCCATAATTACAAAATTGCTGCAGCCTTCACATCACATGCGTGAAATGGCTATATGGAGATTTTATTGAGTTGCATGTACATGTGATGTCCAGTTACAGGAGAATGTTCCCAGAAAAATGCTAAATTAATGCTGCCATTGCTATTTTAAATAATATATTATCTAATTGCTCTGTGATTCCAACAATACCACTGACTGGTTCAACTATCCAGATAGTAGAGCTATAATGTTATATCAAGCATTGATATAATAACCAAAGTGGCATTTACAGTATTCATTTTGTTTTATTATTTTACACAAAGACAATAGAAGTATAAACAAGTGAAACCAGCAGATTTCCATGTCATTTATCCAAATGAAATAGATGGTTATTATTAGATATAAACATAACATTTGCGTTCCTAGAACAGGGAGTCACCAGGTCATGACTTCATCTTTATCTGGAATATATTTATTTTTTACGCAATCTAAAGTTCCAGCATGAATGTTCGGTCACTGCTTCTTTGCCAGTAGTGGATTACATTATGAAGATGAATTTCTCTTTGTATGTGATGTCTAATTTGAAGTGTAAGCTTTTATGGCCCTCACGTGTCCAATGGGCTGGTGGTGGCCACTGGCGAATTACAAAGAAAACCTTCAAAGAAACTTGAACCTTATTATTATGCGGATGCAAACGTTTTATAAACCCCGTATTTCGATCATGAAGTGCATTGCAAATCATTTTCATTGAATCCTAAATAGAACTGTTGTTTTGCCTTGTTTTAAAGTTTGAAAATGTGCTGTTTTGGTCAACAGCTGGTTTCCATTTGCCATCCCTTCATACTGGTAAAAAATGGGTCCCAATAAGTGTCCAACAGAAAGAAAACAAGAAGCCTGGTCTGGACAACCTTGAAACATCCCTTTTTAGACGCTCGTGGAAATTTCACATTTGCCAATCTAGCAAAATCCTGGAAAATGTATTGTTGTGGTGGATGTAAATTCCAGAACAACCACCCCCCCCCAGGCCTTCACATTATGTGATAAAACACTTGAGAGAGGGCTTAGCTAATGGAAACACAACGAGAGAACGTGAGTGTCTGCTTCTTTTTTTTATTATTATTTTACTAGTGAAGTGGTCTGACATGTGACTAAAAACAGAGTGAAATTCAGTCAGCCAAACTCTTATTTCATCAAGGCTTTTCCAGCTGTGTCCCTTGTGACCCAGCCATTTTTGACAGCAATTAAAAACAGCAAAGGAAGAGAGAAAAGGCATGAATTGCCACCACAGGATATTTGATCTTTGAAGTGTAGATTCATCTCCTAATTCAGTTTGACAGTATTGTCAAAACCTTAGGACATTGGCAGTTGTTTTTAAATTTGTGTCAGCGTTTCAATCCAAAACACACATAGACACAAAAAAATATTATTCGGCTATAGTCTGCAGGCCGTTCATTTTGTGCTGGAAATTATTTAAAAAAGTGATCCATATTTTGTGTACAACCTCATTTGTGCATAACATTTCTAAAAATCATGACACTCATGAAATAACATCATATACCTTGATATTTGTAATTAAATTGATGATCCAGTAAGCAGAAACTACATTTACTCAAGGAAATTTTTTATGAAAGGTATTTATGAAATGTGGTCAATAAAATATAAAGCACAGAATTAAAGGTCTGAAATGATAGAATCTGTAGCTGGTACTTTGCTATTGAAGAACTATGTATTCTCTGACCGGAATCACAAGAAAAGACCATAGGTCAGACTTTGTGCTTTTGCCAGTAACCCTTTAGGTTGCGGTGCTGGCTTTGCAGAATTGCGCTATGTTCCCAAACATTTCTGGTTGTGGAACAAAAAAGAGCACTCTAATATTTGCTGTAATGACTGACTGTTAGATGACACTGCACTGATGCACACTGTCATTGAGCTTGTTACATAAATAAAGCCTACAGCAAGGCTGTTGTAAGTTCTTCATGAGCCGAGAAGGCAATAAACTCTCTCGCTCTTCTCTGTTTTAGCGGTACACAATATGAATGTCAATATAAAATGTATTTTAAACAGTATTAAACAGTAGGAAGTCTCAGGAAACAAACAACAACCTTTGAAACAACTACTTTTCAGTCAGCCATATAAATGTCATATAATAGTAGCATTATTTTGGTCCTTTCCATTCAGCCTTCATATAATATGTGATAGAACACCTCTTCTTGAAAATAAACATGTGGAGACAGTCTAGCTCGAGTGAACAAAAAGAGTGGGTTTTTGGGGAAAATAAAATGGCAAAAGTGGTGTCTTTGTATAGAAATGTGCTTACAGAAGGAAGCAGCAAAGATCGCCCAGCTAGCACTTTACAGTCCATCCCACTATTCTACCCTCTTTCCAATTATAGGCTAATTTTACACTTCAAACTGCACTGTCATGCAGTAAATGAAAATAAATAACCTCTGTTTAAAAAAAAAAAAAAGGGTTTTTTTTTTGACATTATTTTGACAATTCTATATTTTCCCTCTTGGAGACAGTATATATCACCTAAACCAATGATTACCTTCACCGGATGGGGCTGTTCTACAAACACAGTGTGGAAAGCACTGGCATACGCTTGATTATGTTAGCAATTGTCATTGTGTTTACTTTTTCATAGCCACAAAGAGCCGTGTTAGTTTAACATGATTAGTTTGCCTAAGCCATGTCAGCAAAACACCTAGTATCTAGTCCATTTATGTGGAAATGGGTGGAAGCCTCCTGCCAGGGAGATTGGGAGTATTTCCACGGGGCAATCCTTCACCTGCTTCCCCAAACCTAGCACTTGAGGTTAGCCTAATTCAATTAGATGAGTCAGAGTTAAGCGGAGCCAAGACCAGCCCAATGACCCAGAATTGTAACTTGGTGGGATGTAAAGGCAGTTTGTGGGAGTTCCATGCCAATTTTGCATCATCTGGTCTCGCCTTTGACACATTTCACAGTGCCCAAGGTAATTAAGATGGATGATTGGCATACAACAATGTCTTTCCTGGCTCAGTGGCCTGGCATTAGTCAACATTAAATCAAAACTGACCCTATTTCCTGTCATAATATTTATTTCTGTTATTTAGCATAATTCACCAATGCATTTATTCCATTCAGAGAAAAAAGTCTTAATTTGGCTTTCCATCCACAAATTTTTATGCGATTTTTGGAATAAAATGCTGATCTAAAAAACCAAGATGAGAATCAAATGTCCAAATGTAGATGCACACTGAAATTGTGTGTGTTTTAATTTGGTTAACTAATCAAATATATATTCCTGCATGTTCATAAATGCTCTATGAAAAGAATCTGCTATAGAATCGAATTGCCAATTGCTACATAACATTAAGTTTCGTCCCCTTGGAATTATAAGGTTCTATCTGTTATTCACATATTCTTATTCAACTTATTTACACTATGTGATAGATTTTTTTAATGTTGTGTACACTGAAAAATGACTGTGAATTTAACGGTAAAAGACTGTAAAAATGTTACAGTAAAAACCTGTTAAATGGTTAACGGTAAATTCCCCTACTATATATGATGGCTTTGGTTCATCATGTGACTTTCTCATCACCACCTGCATTTGGTGGTTAATACATTGTACCATGTATTACAAAGGTACAAAACAGATTTCAGTACTTCAATAGGTTGGTATATTAACATTATATCAGTTAATGAAATTATGGTATTTAACTGTAAATTTAAGTTAAAACCGTAAAACCTAAAACGTTGCTACCGTATTATTTACGGTATTTTTACCGTTGAAAATTGAAAATTGAAAAATTGAAAATTGGAATGAAAAATGTCAATTTTTAAAGCTCTACTACACGATGGGAAGTCATCTTGGCACAAAAAATAAACCTGCTGAAGCTACATCAAACCTACTTATAGATATACTGTAAAGTGATACTATGCTAAATTGCTTTATTCTGGGATGTCCAGATTTCTGCCGGGCACAGCAGGTATGGTATTCTCTCCCAAGGTATTTATTTGCACCGTCTTGTGTATTTGTTTTGCTTGTGGTAGTTTTTCCCTTCACCTCCACAGTAGGAGGCAGTCTCTTGCCTCTGTGTCCTGGAGCTTGGCGCTCCTTCCGTAGCTCTTGCTTTCCAAACCGGCAGTTCTCTAATCCCTTTGTTGCCCTTGGACCATTGCTGGGAAACGCAAATGTGGGAGACCATAATTGTGGACACACTGGTACCGAACACACTCTTCGATCTGAGATATGAATACCCTTACATACAAACCAAAGATATTATAATCTTGTTCCCAGAATTTACGAGAGCCTAGACATCTATCCAGCTTACATGTGTCCAGTTATGTAATATGGTTCGCTTGCAAAGGCAAACATCACTATTATGACTGCAAATGTTTAAAGGTGCTGTATGTAATGTTTTGACTGTACTAAAGCATAAAAATACCATATGTTTGCAGATATTTAGGAAACATGCTAAGTTCACACATACTTGTTTCTCCAAAAAAACAATGCTACAGTCAGTTATTCTGCATTGAAATGTGTGTTTTGTGTTGGAAATATGAAAAGACGATCGGTTCACGTGCCGCTTGAAGTGAGACAATACAGTGATCTGTCTCGATTCATTAAAGATCCACAAAATGGTACAGCACACTGACAGACAAGACAGAGCTGTGGCCTGTAGCATGAAGCCGGTTTCAGTTTTAACGTAAGTTCACGTTTAGTTGAGCAAACTCTGTGAGTTTTCGGGCTCAAGAAGATGGGTTGGTTTTGAGCGGGTTTCGTCACCACTGTAAGGGAAACAGGTCAATTTAGCTCAAAGGGAATCATTTAAGATTTTAAAGGGAATTTGGACAGAATCACTGTTTTACGGCTGCTCACTGAGACGGCCAGCGATTCATTGAACGGGCCGTATAACGGTTTTGGAGGAGCTGGCGTGTAAGCCAGAGCACGCTCAAAAAGCATGACTAAAAAGAGAGAATTGACATGACTAAAAAAGCATGATCTGATGGTGTCCTGAGTATTTAAACTGGGCTCTTGGACACATCCCAAATGGTGTTTTGACCAATTAGACACTGCCTTAGCTCGGGGTGTTGCTATATTCCTCCTCCCAATTCATAAATCAAATGTTATCTCAAATGTTATCTCATCAGTCACATGGTCCGAGTTTTCCCGCTCTTGCAGAGTATAATTTTGGACTATCTGATGCAATGAAGCCACTCCCACGTATCTCTCGCTCCAAATTATAGTTTACAGTCAAAGAATTTTAGAGACAAAAAAGACTTTTACAGCTACTTATTATATTTATATTATATTAATTGTAATTGTTTATAATTCATATAATATATTCATATAAGTATTATATGAAGTGGAAATTAATTTTAAGCTTCGTATTTAAATTAAATGATTATATATATATATATATATATATATATATATATATAAATTGGATTATTTCACTGTGTCT